>NC_083316.1:61065991-61200991 GCF_963455315.2 Globicephala melas
TCAGTTTAAGTACGAAGATTTCAATTGTTTTCGTTTAGCATTTTATCCTGGGCTGCAAATCCAGTGTATATCACAGGCAAAACAGCCAATAGTGTTATACAACAGTTACATATCAAACAATATCTGTAACTGAATTCTAAAAATTCAAGTTCTAAGAAGTAATTCCCATTATACCTTTTCATATGCCCAGGTTATTGCACTTCAAGAATAGTTAGTCTGGATGAATATTTTATGGTTTTAAATTCAAATGATCTGCTGTCATTTGAATTCTTACTTGTGTATTTCTACTGGCACACCTCTCTGAAGTTAACAAGTCTTCTGATTTAAAAAAAAATTAAAGCAAACTTTTACATTAGAATGAACGATGGTGGAGGAACCCTTTTAAGCATCAGAATTAGTATCAGAGCTAGAAATAAAATCCAGGTTGCTTAATTTCCAGTCCAGAGTTCTTGAACACAGTGGGTTGGCAACTGAAATCACAGTCACATGCATGTATACCTATAGAGAAATGTACCATGGTTTTTTTTTAAATAAGGTTAAATTGGTGGATTTCTTAAATGATTAAGTTCAAATACAGTGTGTAATTAAAAAAAAATTACACTATTAAAAAGGAGGTTACTGAAATGGTACAGATGAACCGGTATGCAGGGCAGAAACTGAGACACAGATGTACAGGACAAACGTTTGGACACCAAGGGGGGAAAGTGGCTGGGGGGGTGGGGATGGTGGTGTGCTGAATTGGGAGATTGGGATTGACATACATACGCTAATATGTATAAAACGGATAACTAATAAGAAACTGCTGTATAAAAAAATAAAATGAAATTCAAAAAAAAGGTTACTGTGCTAACAGTTTTAGAAGACTGAAATTAATAAAAATAAAACTATTAATTGAATTTGTAAAGCTGTGCAACCCTGCTGTATTATTACACAATCATAATTTGTCATGAGTATTTAAAATATATAAAATAAAAAATAAATAAAATAAAATAAAATATATAAAATAGTTTATTAATTCAAGAAGATATTTTTAAGCATCTATTTTGTTTTTGGAAATGTACCATGTTTTAATACATCTATACTGTCTTCTTTTTTTTTTTTTTTTTTTGCGGTACGCAGGCCTCTCACTGTTGTGGCCTCTCCCGTTGCGAAGCACAGGCTCCGGATGCGCAGGCTCAGCAGCCATGGCTCACGGGCCCAGCCGCTCCGCAGCACGTGGGATCCTCCCGGACCGGGGCACGAACCCGTGTCCCCTGCATCAGCAGGCGGACCTTCAACCACTGCGCCACCAGGGAAGCCCTACTGTCTTCTTTTTAAAGAGTTATGGGAAATGATCACCACAGCAACATTATAAAAAAGTATACAGAGAAAAGCAATTATATTATTTTCTCAGGTAAATATGGTATTTATCAGCCTAAATCCATCTTAAGGAATAAAATCATTCCTTACTTTTACTTCACATTTATAGGAAAAAAAACCCTTTTTTTTGGCCACAGCCATCGGCTTGTGGGATCCTAGTTCCCTGACCAGGGGTCAAACCCAGGCCCTGCGCAGTGAAAGCGCAGAGTCCTAACCACAGGACCGCCAGGGAATTCCCTATAGGAAAATTTTATAACTCCAAAAACTCTGGCTCTTTCCCCAGATTAGGAAACATAAACAGGCAAGAACATGAAAAAGATACTCACGCTTTCCAAAAAACTTTCTGGAGTTATAAATATAGTCAATATAGCCCAAACACAAACTTCAAGTCTAACTCACCCAAAAAGATGTACTTAAATGACAGTATGTGATTTCGTAATAATGAAAAAGTAAAAGAAACAAAGATAAGATACTTGACCATGTGAAACTTATAAGTACAAAATACACAAAAATGAAGACAATTTTTAAAAACATAAGTAGAAAATATACTATATTCATGCTAATAACATGAGTAAAGCTAAAGTAAAGTGTAGTTAATCAGGTAAAGCTTCAAGTTTTAAGATTCTAGAGAAAAATGTGGATTTTGAAAAATTACTGAGCCAAGAACTTTAAGGCTAACAATCTACTTTCAAGAGTTCATACCCTAACAGTCCTCCTCAGTAAAAGAGACAAATGTTTAGTAAAGGTTACTTTTCTACCAAAACCATGCTTCTAGTACAAATACTGAAGAAAACATGGACAAAGCAAGAGATTATGTATATTTTTTATTAGAATAATGCACTTTGAAACTGCAAGCACATCTACCCTCTGAAATGTAGATAGTGTGCACCTTTACCTAATTTAAAGAGATTTCAATTTCTTTCTTATTAAGAAAAAAAGCAAGAAAAGGGCCTTGGAAGAGCCAAAATTAAGGTCAAAATTTACACTAAAGTTTATATATATGATTTATAGGAGAGATCTTCATGTCCTCATTCAGAGCAGTTACTCTTTAAGTCTATTTCTACAAATTTGGTTTCTTATAAATTTACACAAAAATTTGGTTTCTTGTATTTTAAAGTAATAGATGAGAAAGGGGAAAACTAGTGCCATAGATAGGCATGCTGATAGAAGAAGTAATGACAGAAATCTCACTAGGGATGAGAAAGAAGACCCATATAAAGCAAGGCAGTTAGGAGCACTTCAAGGAGAATATAAAGGCCTCAGCAACCTGATAACCCCCTAAAGTGGTCTTACCTTTACTTATAATAAAGGACAGCGATAAATTTAAGTATTAAAGAAGATTAAATGAGGAGCAGCAGGACCAGGAAGGGTAAAAAGGAAAAAAAAAAAAAGGTTACATGATATGCTCTGTTTAAAAACAAAGAAACTGGGAGATGCAAGACGGAAGAGATATGGGAACATATGTATATGTATAACTGATTCACTTTGTTATAAAGCAGAAACTAACACACCATTGTAAAGCAATTATACCCCAATAAAGATGTTAAAATAAATAAATAAATAAAACCAAAACACTCTCTAAAGCAGAAGAAAAAGAAACTTTTAAAAGAAATTTAAATGAGAAAAAACTAATACTCACGGAGCTATGTCTGGTTGTGTTGCACTGGAAAGGTCAGGAGGTAGTCTTCTTGAAGGGCCTTACTAAAAAAGCCTTCCCCTCCTTGGCCCATTAATCACAGCCAAATTTCTGGTTCTTAGGCTCAAAATTTATTTTGTAAGCCCACCAAGAGTAGAATCATGTCTTAAGGGCAGAACAACGTTGATTAATGAGGCTGATGTATAATGCTAGAATGCCAATTTATTGACATACAATGAGAAGCACAATTGTTTCTGGCACTAGAAAAAAGTCTTTCAAAACGCAAGCCCACTCTCTTATGATAGGCAGCCCCATGCGAAAAACCATAGCCTTACCAGAAAATATATTGGTGAGTATGGTACCAAAAAAAGGAAAATTAGATAAACAGAATTATTTCATAGCTTAAGCAGTTTTCAGTCTTTTCTTGGAGCATTAACATTCTAAGGAGGTGTCTCAGAAGCTCTCTTTGTTTTCTGTTGTTTTCTGTGCTTGAAATCTTTTTAAGATTTCTTTTGGAGGGGGAAAAAAGTTCCATTGCTAAAAAGTAAAGTAAAACTACTGTTTTACTTAAAGGAAACAGGGTGGTCTTACAAACATTAAAACTATACTCAGAACACCCCCATCTCCTGGACAAGGCTTTAGGTGGACAAAACAGATATTTACCCTGTGATTTTCTTTATTTTGTGCTTTCACTGTTGACCAAGCTTCCTTCCTATTAATACACTTAACACACTCTTTGTGGAAAAGATAATCCAGTCAATCAGTTAACAGTCTAGTCTTATAAGACTAGAACCCATTCTCTCTTTCAGACATCTTTGTGTATCTTTATTATGACCTATTAAATATTGCTTTCATTTTATCCTCTGAGATTAAATCTTATTTCCAGTTTCTTAGGTAATATTTTAATATAATCCTAAGTATTAATAGTGGTATATAAACTATTTTATAAATGTTTCCAGTCAGAATGGTTAAACTGAAATCGTTTTTTGGTGTTTTTAAAAAAGTAAAACTTGAAAGTTTGACTATTTAGTAAGACTCCATCCTTAAGGCTGTATTCAGCTGAGATGTTGTAAGGAGTTGAATAGTGTTGCCCAAAATTCATGTCTACCCAGAACCTCAGAATGTGATCTTATTTGCAAATAGGTTCTTTTTTTTTTTTAAAATTTTATTTATTTTATTTTTGGCTGTGTTGGGTCTTTGTTGCTGTGCGCGGGCTTTTCTCTAGTAGTGGCGAGCAGGGGCTACTCTTCGTTGCGGCGCTTCTCATTGCGGTGGCTTCTCTTGTTGCAGAGAAGGCTTCTCTAGGCTGTGCAACTATTGAGCATGGGCTTCAGTAGTTGCAGCACGTGGGCTCAGTAGTTGTGGCGCATGGGCTTAGTTGCTCCGCAGCATGTGGGATCTTCCTGGACCAGGGCTCAAACCTGTGTCCCCTGCATTGGAAGGCAGATTCTTAACCACTGTGCCAACAGGAAAGCCTGGAAATAGGTTTTCTATAGACATAATTCATTAAGATGAGGTCATACAGGATTGGCGTGCGGCCTAAGTCCAATGACTGGTGTCCTTATAAGAGACACACCAGGAAGAAGACCATGTAAAGACAGAAGCAGAGACTGGAGTTATACTGCCAAAAGCCAAAGAAAACGGAGGATTGCTGGCAACCATAAGAAGCTAGAAGAGGCAAGGAAGGATGGAGGGAAGAGCATGATTTGCTGACACCTTGATTCCAAACTTCTAGCCTCCAGAAATGTGAGAGAATAAATTTTAGTTGTGTTAAGCCACCTAGTTCACAGTAATTTTACATTGGCAGCCCTAAGAAATTAATACAGATGTTAACACAAGCTGAATTGCTTCTTTTTAGAGAAATATTTGTGGAACACCAATGCTTTAAAGGGCTTGAATTCCAGTGATCTGTTGTTACTAGGAGGGAACAAAACAGAAACCTTCCAGTTTCAAGTCTTAGAATCTTTTCACTATACCATATTCTCCTATCCATCTGTCCATCCATCCATCCATCCATCCATCCATCCAATAGTTACCATATGCTTACACTGTGCCAAGCAGTGGGCAATGAACAAGTTAAATACTATCCCTTCCTTCACAGTGAACTTGTCTAGTCTCACTCAGTAGGTTGTGGAAATCCTTCCATGTTAATGCATACAGCCCTATATCAGGTATTTTTTAATAACTATATGTACGGTGTTTCACTGATTGCATGCAGATTTTAAGCAATATCTTATCGATGAAAACTTAAATTATTTCCAATTTTAAAGTATTATTGTAAACACCGAGATGAACATAATTGTACATACATCTATACCCTTGTCTGCATATCTTATTTAAATGAAAATCATAGCATGGCTTCTAGGTCTAAGGGTATGTACATTTTACTTAGTGATATGTATTGCCAAATTGCCCTCCATAAAGACTGTACCAACTGACATTTGCATCAACTGTGAGAAGAGAGCCCATTTCTCTCACTAACACTTGGTACTGGTGTTTTCATTTATGCCAATGTTATAGGTGACCAATAATATCATAGCTGTGCTTGTATTTTTGTGATTATTAGTGAGTTATAGTCATTAAGGGTACAGTCTGACTTTCTGAATTTGAATGCAGGTTCCACTGGTTCAGGTTCCTTAAATTCTTGGTGCCTCAGTTCCTCAATGGTAAAGCAAGGATAACAACAGTATCTGCCAATAGCTGGGAGAACTAAATGGGTTAATATCTATGAAGTACTTACAACCATATGGAGTTCATAGTGTTATTATTTCATATGTCATACAATTCTCCTTTCTTTGTATGTAAATTTTCTGTTTATATTTTTATCTATCTTTATGGTGGAGTGTTCATCTCTCTTATTAATTTGTAAGAACTCTTTTTATATTCTAGATCTTATCCTTTATCTGGCATGTAGTTGGTAAATACTTTGCCCAATATGTCGCTTGTTTTTCCATCTTATTTGATTTTTCTTCCTTTTACCTCCTTTTCTGTTCTGTTCTCCTGGAGAAATTTTATTGTATAATGTTTATATACTCAGGTCTATCAATCTTATCTCTATGGCTTCACGATTTATGTGGATAAGAAAGCACTTTTCACAAAATATAGTATTTTAATTTAATGGTAAAGTGAAAGACAGCTAACATTTTTGTTTTTCTTGTTTAGGAGGAGAAACTTCTAGAAGACTTGAGGAGTAATTTCTTGGTAGAGTCTCATTAATTTAATATTCAGGGTGGGCATTACTGATAGATGTGGAAACTTATTACAATCTTTCCTCTTTAAAGAAAAAATGAAAACAATTAGTGATTTGGGACATTACTAAAAAGATTTTCTAGAGTTATAGTTCTCCACAAAGAGTGGCTACAAGTCTCCTGTTTCAGAATTTCTCTCAATCTTAAACATTTTCTCTATAAGCAAATGGGTGTCTAGATCCTATGAAATCATATATATAGATTTTACATATTATGAAGAGATTTTGGTTACTGATATCCTAGATACAAAGGATCACAACATGGAAAGACAGGCTATTAACTGAGGTACTCAACTTTCATTCATTGGCAAATGCCAAATTAGAAACGAAACTTTTTTTTTCCCCACTGGTTGTCAAATAACACTTTATTATTTTCCTTTGCAGTTCTTAACTAGCTGGGCAATCCACCACACCACTGTTGATGTCACCTAAGATGTCGTGAAGGTGGCAGCCATCAACATTGCAGCCCACAGACTAGGCGGTCCCCAGGATCTCTTTAATGGTTCCAGAGAGTTCTCTAGCTAAAGATCGATGCCACATCTGTCGGGCAATGTTGACAATCTCACCAAAAGTGATGTTTCCACTGTGCTTAATGTTTTCCTGCTTCTTTCTGTCTCTTGGCAGTTCCTTGAGGGCTCTGATGATCAGGGCAGAGGCAGAAGGTACCACCTCAATCTGGGCCTGTCGGTTCTGAATGGTCAGTTTCACTGTAATCCTCAGACCCTTCCAATCACCAGTTGCCTTGGCGATGTCATCACCAACTTTCTTTGGAGACAGACCCAGGGGGCTGATCATGGGGGAAAGGGCAAATGTGGCACCGACTTCTCCACCGGTGTACCTCAGGTACACAACTTTGATCTCATTGGGGTCGAACTTAGGTGGCATGGTGGAGGCGGCTGGCGTTGGTGTCGGATGAACCCGGATTCAGGACAACCAAAGAAAGTTGCACCTTGGCCTCCTCCGAGCCGAAAGCAAAACATTTTTAATGCATATAATTTGCTCAATTTTCCTCTCAAGGGAATTAATTTTTCAAAGGAAATTTCATTATGTTTACCTAGGCATGCCTCATCACTCTAGTTCCTTTCAGCTCTGTTCTAATTACAATCCAAAGTTGGCATCCTTTGTGGATTTTCTTGCATGCTTTCTCCCAGGTAATTAATATGATTTAAATAAAATTGTATTTAACATAGCACCTATGGCACCATGCAGAACACCACCTCCAATTCAATATGATGCCATCATTACCTTTGGTATGATCCAACTGCTAGTTTTTAGCCCATGTTGACAACTAACAAGAACTTAATTTCCCTAAAACAGTATTAACTATTCTAGTGAAAATTAGATAGTAGCTTCCTGCCTACTGAATATGAATTTTGTAATTCTACTCTATTAAAGCTAACACAATAAGAGCATTCAAGTTTATTTGGCTTAATTTGTCCTTCACATACCCATATGCATGTTGTTCATTCTTCATTATTCTGTACACCCTTTACATACATTCTTAAGGGCAAACATGAGAAGCACAGTTTTATACGTCCTACTCACAGGTTTGCATTAAAAACAAAACAACAGACTGAACTGCCCTGGAGCCTGAGGGGAGGGTGGCCTAACTGAGGCTGCTGGCTCTGGAGGGGCCCCACCAGCCGAAGCTGCGACAGTCCTGGGGACCACGGGCAAGAGGACAGACAGGAGAAGCAAGAAGAACTACAATCCTGCAGCCTGTGGAACAAACGCCACATTCACAGGAAGAGAGACAAGATGAAAAGGCAGAGGGCTATGTACCAAATCATGGAACAACATAAAACCCCAGAAAAACAACTAAATGAAGTGGAGATAGGAAACCTTCCAGAAAAAGAATTCAGAATAATCATAGTGAAGATGATCCAGGATCTCGGAAAAAGAATGGAGGCAAAGATCGAGAAGATGCAAGAAATGTTTAACAAAGACCTAGAAGAATTAAAGAACAAACAAACAGAGATGAACAGCATAATAACTGAAATGAAAAATACACTAGAAGAAATCAGTAGCAGAATAACTGAGGCAAAAGAACGCATAAGTGACCTGTAAGACGGAATGGTGGAATTCACTGCTGCAGAACAGAATAAAGAAAAAAGAATGAAAAGAAATGAAGACAGCCTAAGAGACCTCTGAGACAACATTAAACGCAACAACATTCGTATTATAGGGGTCCCAGAAGGAGAAGAGAGAGACAAAGGACCAGAGAAAATATTTGAAGAGATTATAGTCAAAAACTTCCCTAACATGGGAAAGGAAATAGCCACCCAAGTCCACGAAGCGCAGAGAGTCCCATACAGGATAAACCCAAGGAGAAACATGCCAAGACACATAGTAATCAAATTGGCAAAAATTAAAGACAAAGAAAAATTATTGAAAACAGCAAGGGAAAAACGACAAATAACATACAAGGGAACTCCCATAAGGTTAACAGCTGATTTCTCAGCAGAAACTCTACAAGTCAGACGGGAGTGGCATGATATACTTAAATTGAGGAAAGGGAAGAACCTACAACCAAGATTACTCTATCTGGCAAGGATCTCATTCAGATTCCATGGAGAAATCAAAAGCTTTACAGACAAGCAAAAGCTAAGGGAATTCAGCACCACCAAACCAGCTCTACAACAAATGCTAAAGGAACTTCTCTAAATGGGAAACACTAGAGAAGAAAAGGACCTACAAAAACAAACCCAAAACAATTAAGAAAATGGTCACAAGAACATACATATCGATAATTACCTTAAACGTGAATGGCTTAAATCCTCCAACCAAAAGACACAGGCTCGCTGAATGGATACAAAAACAAGCCCCATATATATGCTATCTACAAGAGACCCATTTCAGACCTAGGGACACATACAGACTGAAAGTGAGGGCATGGAAAAAGATATTCCATGCAAATGGAAATCAAAACAAAGCTGGAGTAGCAATACTCATATCAGATAAAATAGACTTTAAAATAATGTTACAAGAGACAAGGAAGGACACTACATAATGATCGAGGGATCAATCCAAGAAGAAGATATAACAATTATAAGTATATATGCACCCAACATGGGAGCACCTCAACACATAAGGCAACTGCTAACAGCTATAAAAGAGGAAATTGACAGTAACACAATAATAGTGGGGGACTTTAACACCTCACTTACACCAATGGACAGATCACTCAAACATAAAATTAATAAGGAAACACAAGCTTTAAATGACACAATAGACCAGACAGATTTAACTGATATTTATAGGACATTCCATCCAAAAACATCAGATTACACTTTCTTCTCAAGTGCACACGGAACATTCTCCAGGAGAGATCACATCTTGGGTCACAAATTAAGCCTCAGTAAATTTAAGAAAATTGAAATCATATCAAGCATCTTTTCTGACAACAATGCTATGAGATTAGAAATCAATTACAGGGTAAAAAAAAAAGTAAAAACATAAACCCATGAAGGCTAAACAGTACATTACTAAATAACTAAGAGATCACTGAAGAAATCAAAGAGGAAATCAAAAAATACTTAGAGACAAATGACAATGAAAACACGATGATCCAAAACCTATGGGAGGCAGCAAAAGCAATTCTAAGAGGGAAGTTTATAGCAATACAAGCCTACCTCAACAAACAAGAAAAATCTCAAATAAACAATTGAAACTTACACCCAAAGAAACTAGAGAAAGAAGAACAAACAAAACCCAAAGTTAGCAGAAGGAAAGAAATCATAAAGATCAGAGCAGAAATAAATGAAATAGAAACAAAGAAAACAATTGCAAAGATCAATAAAACTAAAAACTGGTTCTTTGAAAAGATAAACATAATTGATAAACCATTAGCCAGACTCATCAAGAAAAAGAGGGAGAGGACTCAAATAATAAAATTAGAAATGAAAAAGGAGAAGTTACAACATAAACCGCAGAAATACAAAGCATCCTAAGAGACTACTACAAGCAACTCTATGCCAATAAAATGGACAACCTGGAAGAAATGGGACAAATTCCTAGAAAGGTATAACCTTCCAAGAGTGAACCAGGAAGAAACAGAAAATATAAACAGACCAATCGCAAGAAATGAAATTGAAACTGTGATTTTAAATCTTCCAACAGGGCTTCCCTGGTGGCACAGTGGTTGAGAGTCCGCCTGCCGATGCAGGGGACACGGGTTCGTGCCCTGGTCCGGGAAGATCCCGCATGCCATGGAGCGGCTGCGCCCGTGAGCCATGGCCGCTGGGCCTGCGCATCCGGAGCCTGCTGCTCCGCAATGGGATGGGCCACAGCAGTGAGAGGCCCGTGTATCACAAAAAAAAAAAAAAAAAATCTTCCAACAAACAAAAGCCCAGGACCAGACGGCTTCACAGGTGAATTCTATCAAACATTTAGAGAAGAGCTAACATCCATCCTTCTCAAACTCTTCCAAAAAACTGCACAGGAAGGGACACTCCCAAACTCATTCTATGAGGCCGCCATCACCTTGATCCCAAAACCAGACAAAGATACTACAAAAAAAGAAAATTACAGACCAATATCACTGATGAATATAGGTGGAAAAATCCTCAACAAAATACTAGCAAACAGGATCCGACAACACATTAAAACGATCATACACCATGATCAAATGGGATTTATCCCAGGGATGCAAGGATTCTTCAGTATACACAAATCAATCAATGTGATACACCATATTAACAAATTGAAGGATAAAAATCATATGATCATCTCAACAGATGCAGAAAAAGCTTTTGACAAAATTCAACACTCATGTATGATAAAAACTCTCCAGAAAGTGGGCATAGAGGGAACCTACCTCAACATAATAGAGGCCATAAAAAACAAACCCACAGCAACCATCATTCTCAATGGTGAAAAACTGAAAGCATTTCCTCTAAGATCAGGAACAAGACAAGGATGTCCGCTCTCACCACTATTATTCAACATAATTTTGGAAGTCCTAGCCATGGCAATCAGAGAAGAAAAAGAAATAAAAGGAATACAAATTGGAAAAGAAGAAGTAAAACTGTCACCATTTGCAGATGACATGATACTATACATAGAGAATCCTAAAGATGCCACCAGAAAACTACTAGAGCTAATCAATGAATTTGGTAAAGTTGCAGGATACAAAATTAATGCACAGAATTCTCTTGCATTCCTATACACTAACGAAAAATCTGAAAGAGAAATTATGGAAACACTCCCATTTACCATTGCAAGAAAAAGAATAAAATTCCTAGGAATAAACCTACCTAAGGAAACAAAAGACCTGTATGCAGAAAACTATAAGACACTGATGAAAGAAATTAAAGGTGATACAACCAGATGGAGAGATATACCATGTTGTTGGATTAGAAGAATCAATATTGTGAAAATGACTATACTACCCAAAGCAATCCACAGATTCAATGCAATCCCTATCAAATTACCAATGGCATTTTTTACAGAACTAGAACAAAAAATCTTAAAATCTGTATGGAGACACGAAAGACCCCAAATAGCCAAAGCAGTCTTGAGGGAAAAAAACAGAGCTGGAGGAATCAGACTCCTTGACTTCAGACTATACTACAAAGCTACAGTAATCAAGACAATACGGTACTGGTGCACAAAAACAGAAATACAGATCACTGGAACAGGACATAAAGCCCAGAGATAAACCCACGCACCTATGGTCAACTAATCTATTGCAAAGGAGGCAAGGATATACAATGGAGAAAAGACAGTCTCTTCAATAAATGGTGCTGGGAAAACTGGACAGCTATGTGTAAAAGAATGAAAGTAGAACACTCCCTAACACCATACACAAAATGGATTAGAGACCTAAATGTAAGACGGGACACCATAAAACCCTTAGAGGAAAACACAGGAAGAACATTCTGACATAAATCACAGCAAGATCTTTTTTGACCCACCTCCTACAGTAATGGAAATAAAAACAAAAATAAACAAATGGGACCTAATGAATGGGAAAAAATGTTTGCTAATGAATCAACAGACAAAGAATTAATCTCCAAAATATATAAACATCTCATGCAGCTCAATATTAAAAAAGCAAACAACCCAATCCAAAAATGGGCAGAAGACCTAAATAGACATTTTTGCAAGGAGGACATACAGATGGCCAAGAAGCATATGAAAAGCTGCTCAACATCACTAATTATTAGAGAAATACAAATCAAAACTACAATGACGTATCACCTCACACCAGTTAGAATGGGCATCATCAGAAAATCTACTAACAACAAATGCTGGAGAGGGTGTGGAGAAAAGAGAACCCTCTTGCACTGTTGGTGGGAATGTAAATTGATACAGCCACTATGGAGAACAGTATGGAGGTTCATTACAAAGTTAAAAATAGAATTAGCATATGACCCAGTAATCCCACTACTGGGCATATACCCAGAGAAAACCATAATTCAAAAAGACACATGCACCCCAATGCTCATTGCAGCATTATTTACAATAGCCAGGTCATGGAAGCAACCTAAGTGCCCATCGACAGACAAATGGATAAAGAAGATGTGGTACATATATACAATGGAATATTACTCAGCCATAAAAGGAATGAAACTGGGTCATTTGTAGAGACGTGGATGAATCTAGGGAGTGTCATACAGAGTGAAGTAAGTCAGAAAAAGAAAAACAAATATCACATATTAATGCATATATGTGGAACCTAGAAAAATCGCACAGATGAACTGGTTTGCAGGCAGAAATTGAGACACAGATGTAGAGAACAAACGTATGGACACCAAGGGCGGAAAGCAGCGGCGGGTGCTGGTGGTGGTGTGATGAATTGGGAGATTGGGATTGACATGTATACACTGAAATGTATAAAATGGATGACTAATAAGAACCTGGTGTATAAAAAAAATAAAATTCAAAAAAGAAAAAAATGTTAAAAAAAAGAAAAAAAGCTAAAAAAACAACATAAAACAGGATTATCTCCACTTAAAAGAAATTCCCAAACCAGAAATTCATCCATTTAAAATAAACTCTGATTGCACAACCACTACTATGTAGCACTTAACTAGACATAGTCCAACAGAGGTCAAGTTGGTTCTAAGTTAAAAAATCTAGCTGGAAAAGAAAAAATTTAAACAAAAGGAAACAACTGTTTTCTTTAGCTCGACAATGCAGCCTTCAAACTGTCACTAGAATTCCTTTGCTTTACTTAGATAATTCAAAAAACAGACACAATGTCTATAGAATTCCAAATTTCTCAAAAGGACATTAAAGACCCCCTGGCTGTATTTCTCATTATACACTCCATGCTTTTTTGTTTGTTTGTTTTTGTTTTTGTTTTGGCTGTGTTGGGTCTTCGTTGCTGCTCGCAGGCTTTCTCTAGTTAGGGCGAGTGGGAGCTACTCTTCGTTGTGGTGCGCAGGCTTCTTATTGTGGTGGCTTTTCTGTGGAGCACACAGGCTCTAGGCGCGCGAGCTTCAATAGTTGTGGCACGTGGGCTCAGTAGTTGTGGCTCCCGGGCTCTAGAGTGCAGGCTCAGTAGTTGTGGCACATGGGCTTAGTTGCTCCCCGGCATGTGGGATCTTCCTGGACCAGGGCTGGAACCCGTGAGCCTTGCATTGGCAGGTGGATTCTTAACCACTGTGCCACCAGGGAAGCCCCAACACTCCATGCTTTTTACACATCTATCATAATGTCCATAAAATGTCCCAAGTATATCCAACTCATTTCCTAAATGGAGATTTTTATCTTATTTCTTTTGCTAAGAGAACATGATTTCCCTTCCCAATCCTCAACGCCTCATCTTGACCACTCACTCAAGATCTACTTCAAATGTCATTTCTTCCAGGAAGCCTTCCTCAACTCACCCAGCAGAATTTTAAACTGATTTCTTATCCAAATAACTATAACCGAAATAGTTGTATCTTGATGACAATATACATCTACGTAATGTTTTACAGTTGAGCTGCTTGCACAATAGTATCTCTTTCGGAAATATATGAGAATAACATCCCCAAAAGTTTTCTAAAGATAAGAGCTTACAATTGAACCATTTTCCTGTTTCTTTAAACCAATAGCTACAGCCACTCCTGAAGTTTTTGACATAAATATGAAAAAGCTCATGTTCCTAAGGAAACTATCAGAAGTCTATCTGCTAGGTGTGAACACTCACATCTGCAGATCTGATTCTTAGACTGAAAGTATGACCAAAAGCCTTTGTTAACAACAATGACAATAAAAACAAAAAGCAGGCAGTCCTTTCCTTATTAAAACATGAAAGGCTAGCCATCTCCAGTGACTGTTTTCCAGCTTTCTGCATTATTTAAGTGTTAGCAGTGGGATTATTTATGTGATGGGAATTTTAAAGAAAGTAGAGTATTCCATAAATCAGCTTATATAAGAAGTAATTTACCAATTCTCCTACTCAGGTCAAATAAAATTTAAGCCAATGGAATGTCAGAAGATCTGGGTTTTAGTTCTAATTCTTGACTACCTTGTAATGTGATCTTGGGTAAGCTGCTTAATTTCTCTGGGTCTCAGGTTCAACATCTGTAAAATGAGGGGGCTGGACTAGATGATCCCTAGGGTATGTTGCAGCTCAAAAATGGAAAGGAAGAAACGCATCTTAAATTCATTTTATTAATAGTGGAAATCAAACCATCAGCAGAGACTGATAATTTTTTCTATTTATTTACAAAGCTGATAAATAATATTCTGAAACTGACCCTAAAATGCTTAGTTGGGTTTTCAGTCAATAAATCTAGCACTTAAAGTTTAACTATCAATTTCTCTTCTCTTTACTGATATATCTTTCATCCTTAGGTCTCAAAAGTTGCCATAAAATTTCTTGTTTCTATGCAATTCATGATATAATTCATCCCACTCTGGTGTTTCAACAATTTAACGGTTCTAATTGCCTTATTATCTGCTCTGGTGCAGTAGTAAAGCCTCTGAACATTTCATTTACCTTACCAACAAGAAATCCCATATATCTCAGCCTTAAGGATATCACCTCTACCTCTTGGATGAGCAGAGGCATGAAGAACTTAAGCTCTCTGGAAAACCAATATAATCTATCACTATTTAACTGTTTGTCAATGTTTATGCCTGTCTCAACTCACATTTAATGGGGCTTTTTATTGTTATTTTCCACTATAAAATTTTGAAGACACCTAAATGTCACTAATTCCCTTCTAAGTTTAGCATGTCTATTTCAATGTTACTTAGCTGGGAGACACAGTAACATGGTACAAATGAATGCTATGGAGTTAGGTAGACTAACTCCAAATCTTAGTTCTGACCTTTGCTATTTATATGACCTTAAGCAAGTTACTTGCCTCTTTGAGGCTGTTTCCCCAAGTAAAATAGGAAGACTAACTACTCTACAATACTGTAGTGAATATAAAGTAAGTACAGTTCCTGGTCTGATGCTGCACACGTAACAAGTATTCAGTAACTGTTACTCATGTCCTTCCCATACCAAGTGCTCCCACTTGGCTGTGATTCTGTTTGTTGAGCTGGCCAGTTTGAAAATAGATTTTAGTCACTAGCTGCTTCTATAGGAGTGTTTCCAAATGGCTGGTTGTAACCCATTAGTCAGGGTTCTAATCCATGACTCCTGAAATCAATTCAGTGGGTTTTGGTCAGCACTGTTTTAATGGAAGAGAACAGAATGGAACTGGAAATATCAGAATACATTATAAGTGCTAAAAATAGGAATACTTCATTAAACTTTTGTTCCAGTTTTATAAATGTGTGTGTGTGTACTGTGCCATGATGAAAAAAAAAGTCTATTTCTTACTCTGGGTTGGATCAAAAAAGTTTGAAGTACACTGCTCTATAGAGAAGGTCAGTTATCTTTAGTTGGATCACTTCCCTTCCCTGCCCATCTTTTCCTGGGAATGTCCTACTAAGACCAGCATTTCAGTATCTCAAAGTCAAGAAGCCCACCAGCACTACTCCCCTACAGAAAACAGTTATATATATATTCCTGAGGCTACCTACATTGTTAATAAGACCAAGAGGCAGAAGTGATACCCTTAGAAATACTTTTCTTAACTACTCATCAAATCCTTTCATATTTTGCTTCTTTTGAAACACAGTAGCAAGTAAAAGGCTCCTTGGGGGCCTTAAAAAAATAAAAATAAAAACAGATACTAAAGAAAGTTACAACCAGAAACCCAGTTATTCAAATAAGAATTCAACATTAAAATCTAAAATGTATTCCATAACCACAACCCCTTCAGTAAAATACATTAATCTTTTGGGGAGAATATTTTATCTTTTACAGCAGATCCAATTTTTTTCTTTCATTGTTAATTTTTTTTAAACACTTATTGTAGTTGATTTACAATGTTGTGTTAGTTTCAGGTGTACAGCAAAGTGAACCTGTTATACATATATCCACTTTTTTTTTTTCTAAGATTCTTTTCCCATATAGGCCATTACAGAGTAGTGAGTAGAGTTCCCTGTGCTATACAGCACGTTCTTCCTAGTTATTTATTTTATATATAGTCATGTGTATATGTCAATCCCAATCTCCCAATTTATCCCTCCTTTCCCTTATCCCCTGGTAACCATAAGTTTGTTTTCTACATCCATGACTCTACTTCTGCTTTGTAAATAAGTTCATTTGTATCCAGTTTTTTAAAGATTCCACATATAAGTGATATCATATGATATTTGTCTTTCTCTGACTTACTTCACTCAGTATGATAATCTCTAGGTCCATCCATGTTGCTGCAAATGGCATTATTTTGTTCTTTTTTATGGCCGAGTAATATTCCATTGTATATATGTACCACATCTTCTTTATCTATTCCTCTGGTGATGGACATTTAGGTTGCTTCCATGTCCTGGCTATTGTAAATAGTGCTGCAATGAACATTTGGGTGCATGTATCTTTTTGAATTATGTTTTTCTCTCTAGATATATGCCCAGGAGTGGGATTGCTGGGTCATATGGTAGCTCTATTTTCAGTTTTTTAAGGAACTTCCATACTGTTCTCCATACTGGCAGTACAATTTACATTCTTACCAACAGTGTAGGAGGGTTCCCTTTTCTCCACACCCTCTCCAGCATTTATTGTTTGTAGATTTTTTGATGATGGCCATTCTGACTGGTGTGAGGTGATACCTCATTGTAGTTTTGATCTGCATTTCTCAAATAATTAGTGATGTTGAGCATCTTTTCACATGCTTTTTGGTCATCTGTGTGTCTTCTCTATGTCTATTTAGATAATAGACATGTCTATTAGATAAGAGAAATGTCTATTTAGATCTTCTGCCCATTTTTTGATTGGGTTATCTGTTTTTCTGATATTGAGCTCATGAGCTGTTTGTATATTTTGGAGATTAATCCCTTGTTGGTTGCTTCATTTGCAAATATTTTCTCCCATTCTAAGGGTTGTCTTTTTGTTTTATGGTTTCCTTTGCTGTGCAAAAGCTTTTAAGTTTAATTAGATCCCATTTGTTTATCTTTGTTATTATTTTCATTATTCTGGGAGGTGGGTCAAAAAGATCTTGCTGCTTTTTTCCAATGGTGGGAAGGAGGTGGGCCTGGCTCCGCACGGCCTTGGGGCCAGAGCCCAGGTCCCCGCCCGCCCCAGCGCCGGCCTCCAGCCAAGCCCTGCGCCTCCGTCCTAGGTCACAGTGGCCGGAGGTGCGCCCAGGTCCACAGGACAGGCGGGCACAGAGGTTGCTTGTGTTGGGGTGGGGGGTATGGCGAGGTTCCGGCATCTCCGCAGAGCATTGCAGGTCCGGGCCTGGGGGCACCACAGCTTGCTATTCTCTCTGCACTTTCCTGGCTCTGAAGCCTCGAGAACACAGCTAGGCATCAGTAGTTTAATGCAGAGTTTGCCTGCTGGGAACTAGAGGCCTGCTGGGGTCTCAGTTCTTGACTGGCCCCGGAACATGAGGTTGCCAGGCATGTGATGGCAGCAGGTAGGAGTGAGCTGCTGGTGCAGTGATGAGCAGGAAAGGAAGGACAATAGCTGTTGGCCTGTGAACCTAGGCAAGAATGACCAGCCAACACAATCCAGACCAAGGTCCGTGGGCCCAGCTCAGTCCTGTGTGGCTGGTCAGTGGAATAGACCTGCAGGTGTGGCTCTTGTCACTCTAAGACTGGCTTCAGGACAGATCCTGCTGATGAGCCCAGGGCACCGCCCTCAGTTCTCCAGGAGAGTGCACCTGAGTGGAGCCAAGGGGGTGTGCCCAACTCACAGCACAGCGGCCACACACGTCCAGTCTGCTTGCAAGGGCAGTGGAGAGCCGGGGGAAGTCATGGCCTTGGGAGTGTCCTCTGATGAAAAAGAACCTGCAGGCTTATAAAATAACTTTTGTGTGAAACGTTGGTGTGTTGAAAAGCAGTTCTGTGTGCTTTTCTCCTTGGTGTGGATCAGCAGTGCTGAGGCAGCAGGCGTGACACAGAAGTGTGAGCAGAGATGGTCTGGAATTCCCAAACTCCAGGGAAACTAAAGGTGACAGCCAGCCTAGTGAAGAGGACAGGAGTTGGGGGCCGGTGGCGGTGGGGCAGGAAGGCGCCCGAAGGCAGCAGTGTCCCACCTGTGGTGGCGGCAGCCCAGCAGGTGCCCCTTGTCGCAGGGACCTAATCCTGGCTCCAGCCGGGTGGTCAGTGGAGCTGCAAGGTCTTCTGGGTGAGGAGACCCCACAGTCCTGAGCTGTTCTTTGCTGTGTTTGGTCATCTCCCCCCATCCAAGGGGAGAAATCTAGATGAGGTTTAAGAATTAGTGCTTTAAGAATGTGGATCTCGTAGTTGAGATCTTGCAACACATGTTTTCAGCACAAGGTGTTAAGGTGAATGGAAGAATTTAACGCCTTTTCAAGGAGTGTATCTCCATGTGAGCAGAACTAGAGAATAAATGGGTCTTAAATTAAAAAAATTTAAAAAAAGATCTTGCTGTGATTTATGTCAAAGAGTGTTCTGCTTATGTTTTCCTCTGAGAGCTTTATAGGGTCTGACCTTACATTTTAGGTCTTTAATCCATTTTGAGTTTATTCTTGTGTATGGTGTTAGGGAGTATTCTAATTTCATTCTTTTACATGTAGCTGTCCAGTTTTCCCAGCACCACTCATTGAATAGACTGTCTTTTCTCCATTGTATAGTCTCGCCTACTTTGTCATAGATTAGGTGGCCATAGGTGCGTGAGTTTATCTCTGGGCTTTCTATCCTGTTCCATTGATTTATATTTCTGTTTTTGTGCCAGTACCATACTGTTTCGAATACTGAAGCTTTGTAGTATAGTTAAAGCAGATCTAAGTTAAATGGAAGTTGGGGGAGGGCTGTTAGGGAAGGCTTTTTCAAGAAAATAATGTCAAAGTTAGCATTTGATGAATGAGTAAGAATTAGCAAAGAAGAGGGAAAGGGTATATGACAGGAGTAGCAAGCAGGGTGGCAGCATTTTAGGTACCAAGAAGAGCACAAAAGATTCTAAAGTGAGAGAGAATATGGAAAGTTGGTTTGAAAATTAAGTAAGGCTGATTCATTCGGCGTGGAGAAGAGCAGCAAAAGATAAACAAGAGAGTAAGGGCCCAGAACATAACCTTATAAGGTCATACTAAAGAATCTGGATTTTTCCTAAGTGTATTTAACAGACTTATCAGGTAAGTGACCTACTCAATCATATTTACCTTTTAAAAAGATTATAAAAAAAAAAATCACTGTGACTGCAACATGGACAATGTAATAGAGAGGGGCAGGGCTAGGGCCACGCAGATAAGGGGAGTGTGATTGTAATACAGGAGAAAAATGGTTGTGGTCTACTCAAGAGTGGTAGCTGTGGGAATGAAGAGATATAGATAAAATTGATTATTTTAACCAGGGTGAATAATGGATGTGGGAAGATAAGGGAGCTGGAGAATCCAAAGGTAACTGGGCAGATGGTGGTGTGGTAGTGCCAGTGCCTGAGATAAGGAGACCAGGAAGAGTGTGGGAAAGAGAAAATATAAAATTAGGACCTTATTATACTGGAGGTGCCTATGTGACATTAAAGTGGAAATGTCCAGAAGTACCCAGACCTAGAGTTCAAAAGGAAGATATATATGAGGGAATCAGGAACATACTGATGTAACTGGGGTCATAGGAGTGAAGGAGGCTGCTCATTGGAGTGTTTACAAAGTGAAAAGGGAAAAAAGCCCCAGGTAGAGCCCCAGAGAACATTTGAGAGAGGGTAAGCTACACTAATGCAAGAAGTATTGACACAACTGTCTTTTGTTAAAATTGGTGTATAACTGACATATAACATCATTATATTAGTTCGGGTGTACAACATAACGATTCGACATTTATATGTATTGCAAAATGATCCCCACAATGCCCATCACCATACAGAGTTACAAAAATTTTTTTATTGTGATGAGAAATTTTCTGTCTTATTTACCACTATATCCCTGTCATGCAGACAGTATATGTCATATATCAGTGGCTCAATCAATTTCTGTTACATAAATAACAAAGGAAGAAAAAAACAAAAGTAAGACTGAGAAGGAGTAAAGAGGGGAAGACCAGAGTACTGGTCTTCTGAAGGGAAGTAAAGAAGGGAAACCAGAGTACTGCAGTATCACTGTAGCCAAGGAAAGAAAGTAGGATAGAAAGCTTTTCAAGGAGGGGAAAGTAATTCTGTCAACGGCTGCTAGTAAGTAAAGATAAAGACTGTTAGATATTATGAGTGACCTTTGTTTCACTGCTGATGAACTCTTTCGAGAAGTCTGGCTCCTAGGGAGGGAAATGAGATAAAGGGTTTTTTGCTGTTGATTCTTTAAGATATTAGTGACTTCAGCATGTTTGAATACTTTTGGGAATAAACTTGAAAAGAGATTAAAGAGAAAAGACAAACACTTAACAAAGGGATGGGATTCGTACACAGATAGAATGATGCCTTTAACTAAAAGGTTAAGATCTTTGATTCTAAGAGGAAGTAATGAGTACAGTAAGAATAAAGATGCATGTAAATCTCTAGGTTTGATGGCGCTTGGGACACAAAGAGCATGTGATTCTGTCATTAGCCAGGGAAGACTTCAGGAAAGAAGTAATGATTAAGAAGAGACCTAAAAATTGAGGACTAAGTAAGTATTATTCAAAGCAGTATGCTGGGGAATGTTCTAGTCAGAGGAAACTGCATATTTAGAAAAGGGCTGAAGGGAGATTTTATATTAAATAATTGATATATTTACCAATCCTAAAAACATAGACTAGGGAAGTTAGCTTGAGCCTGGATTTAACCCTTGGCTAAACTTCCTTTACTCCTCAGGCTGCTGCTGATAAAGTTCAGGGAATACTTTCTACCCTGAGAGGCCACTCTAGTTATCCCAATCAGTACTCTCTCTAACAATTATGGATTAGAAATATTTGAAGAACTGAGCACTGATTCATCAGCCTGTCATTCAGCTATGAATCAAACACTTTTTGAGTAACTACTAAGTTCAAGGCACCATCCTGCATTCTGAAGACTGCAAAGAGAATAAAGCATGTTGTGTCACTCTCAAGGAGCTTAAGTCCCTTCATGGATAGAGTAAGTGAAATGTTACCTGAGGCCCAGAGCCCAAAGCAAATATTTACTCCTTCTTTCTATCCCTTATTCCCCATCTTTCTGTTGTCTTATGTCTCTTCCATCTACATATCTCTCACTGATCCCTCCCCTTCTTCTCCCAACCTTGCTGGTCATAAAATTAAAGTGTAGAAAAATTTTAATATTTATTCTATTTAGTAAACTGATTCATATTTCTAAGACCTTTAAACAAAAATCAGGTAATGTCAACATTTTATATTCTAAAGAAAAGAAAATAAACTAAGTTATTTCTGTAAAAGGTCCTCAATGATTTTTTTCCCTATATGTCATTGGTCTCCAAGAAAATACAGAAGACATTTGGGGACTTAACATTTGAGGACTTAACTCTCAGTAAATACCCCAAAATGTTCATGTAATAGAATTTTAATTTTGCTGAAATACAGTTACGGTTATGAGCTGTGGTATTCAGGAACAAGTCACCAATATGGTGAATGAGTCTGACAACTGTCCAGAATCCAATCTCAGCGTAGCTGTTCTGTTCTTTCTTTTGTCTGTGTGTGTGATATAACTCTAGTAAATGAACTAACCACAAACCAACAAAAACCCATTTTGTTTCTTTGAGGAAAAAGAGCCAGAAAAGAAAGTTAATTGCTATTGGCAGTGATAACAGTAAGTAAAGGAATCTAAGAAAATTACTGCGTTTGCAAATGTGGGGGATTTGAAAAGATCTTGGAACACATTCCTTAACAAAACATAAACTGTCTATTGTATTTTCCTCCACTTCCATGCCATTTTCTAGCAACATGACAAATAATAGCTGGAAAATTAATTGGTCTGAGACCTGGAATAACTATCAGAGTTCTTAAAGATTTGATAATCAACTACAGAATTAAGGTATTTAATCACACCATTAGACTCAAAAGACTAGCTAGGAAAAATAAATGCCAGAGTCAAAAGTTATTGCCTTACTAAAGGATAGCATGTTAACGGTTAGAGGCATGGACTAAGAAACCTAAACCCTAGATTGGAGAGCCTCTATTTTGCCTCTTAATATCTGTGTACCCTTTTGAAAGTCACTTAATTTCTGTTAGCCAGGTCCTTGGAGAAGCAGACACTAAGATGGGATAAAACTTGCGAGGATTCTGTCAGTGCAAATATCCATGAGACAGAAAATGGGAAGGGAGCTGGAGAAGGTTGGGAGGGTCATCAGACCATGATGCAAGTCTGAGCCTGAATGAAAGAAAGAGTGAGGACAGGTTAGAAGGAAGCATCCTAGACTGCCATACAGTTTTAGGAAGGTTTGGCAAGGCCACTGGGGAGTCCTCAGGCCAAAGGTGGCTGTTATAGGAATCCCATGTCCCTCAGGAAAAGGTCTGTCTGCCACTAGCTGTCAGCAGCTCATGGGAAGCAAGGCTTTGGGAAAAATGTAGTAACAGATTTCACAGTCCAGTAGCAGGGGCCCTTGGTTAATTATACTCCCTGCATGTGGAAGTCTTCAAGTTCCATTCTCACGGCTACCACAACCTCTTCTGATTTTCACATCTATAAATTCTCTATTTTTGTCCTTCCTACTTTACAAGTTGTCCCAAATATCATGATAGGCACTAGGGATATAATGGTGAAAAAAGAGCAACACGGTCTCTGCCCTCAGAGAACATACACTCTAATGGAAAGATCCAGAGAAGCAAAGAGGCAATTAAATACTGTGTGGATTAGTCAGACTGTCACTCACCTACAAATCTAGACTTCTTAGTATGACATACACAACTGTATCCTAAATTATTTTATCAACCATTCTCTTACTATCTCCTCAGTACCCACATACCCTAGATGCTCCAGCCATCACAAACGTTTTTACTCACCCCTGAATATAATATACTGATTCACACCTCCATGCTTTTATACATATAGTTCTATCTAGAATGTGACTTCTGCAAGATCCCACTCAAATGTCAGTTGTCATAAGCCTCCTCTAACCCTAGAGCACTGGTTCTCAACAAGGACAATTTTATTCCCTACCTACCAGTGGAGCATTTGACAATGTCTGGAGACCATTTTGGTTGCCACAAGTGTGTGTGCATGTGTGTGTTGGGGGGAGGGGTGGAGAGGGAAGGTGAGCTACTGACATCTAGTGGGTAGAGGCCAGGCTTACTGCTAAACACCCTACAATATAAAGGAAAGCCTTCGCCCAGTCCCCAACAAAGAATTACCCAGGGCAAAATGTCAAAAGTGTAAAGGTTGAAAAACTCTGTCCTAGATGCAGTTTGCCATAACCTGGTCTGGGTTCATGAAGCATTCTGACCTTACTCACAAGGCCTTTGTCTTTCTCTGAAACCATAAGCTCCTATAAAACAGAAGGTGATATTCATCTTTCATATCCAATGACCTCACATGGTCTCGTCACTTTTACAAATTTGTCAAAGTAAAATAAAGGTATAAGTCAGTGCACTGGTGGTACTCAACAGGTGATCTCATCCTGGCTCTACCACTTCCTAGCTGTTTATCTTTGGGAAAATTATTTAAACTCAATTTCTTCATCTGTAAAATGGGGCTCACTGCAATTATTTCATGTACAGATTATGAGGGTGAAGTGACACATACATGAAATGCTTAGCTATGTATGACACATAGTGAAAGCTCAAAAAATATCAACATTGCTGTTCCCATGACCTTTTAGGTTGTCAAAAGAAGCAAAGGGAAGCTAAAGATGGGAGCAGGAGGTAGTGAGAAGAAATTTTAGAAGCAAAAAACATTAGTATTCAGCAAGTCAATTTTAAAAGTGATATATGTCTGCCTTTCCCTTTTCAGCGTTTTTCTCATCACTCATTGGGTTTAAGGTAGTACTTTAATATTTATTTGTAATTCAGAGCAATGCTATAATACTTATTTTAATTCAAAATACTGTCCTTCCTACTAAAATGAATTTAATTTAGGTCACAAACTTAGTTTATCTAAGGGCAGTAGCACTGTATTCTAAATGAAGTATCACTAATTTCACAATTTTATACATCAAATAAGGAAGACACTGGTCTGAATTTTCACAATGAGTATAAACCTGAACATCTGATATTATGTGATGTTAAGCTACGATATATCATGCGTTATGTGTTAAACAGCACTTATGAATGTTCATTCAAGTGAAAACTGGTGATGGTGTGAGAAGTTGATTTTGGCAAAAATTGCATAACAAAGTTCTGGTGAACAGTGGTTAATGTTTAGCATAGAGCCGTGCACATAGTACATGTTCAATAAATAGCTACTGAAATAAATCCAATGAAGGAATCCTCAGAACTGGGAAAATTTATGACAGTCCAGATTGGCAATAGTATTAGTACCTGACAGAGTGGTTCCAGTTATCAATTCTCACATCTTCTCTCACCAAAACTGCTCAAATCTGTTTATTGGAAAATATTTTTCTCATGAGAAGAAAGGGACTTTCAAGGGCTGTAGCAGCCAGTTAAAACTGCAAGAAAGGTAAGCTTCTATATGCCTGCTGCTAGGGAAAGAACTGGCTGTTGATGTCTTCAAATTTACTGGCCACCTCTTGTTCCAATGGTAGTAAAACCTGCATATGAAGAGTGAATGGGTTTTTTTTGTTTTGGCTGCATTGGGTCTTTGCTGCTGCGCGAGGGCTTTCTCTAGTTGCGGCGAGTGGGGGTTACTCTTCGTTGTGGTGTGCGGGCTTCTCTTGTTGCAGAGCATGGGCTCTAGGCATGCTGGCCTCAGCAGTTGCAGCATGCGCACTTAGTAGTTCTGGCCAGCAGGTTCTAGAGCGCAGGCTCAGTAGTTGTGGCGCATGGGCTTGGCTGCTCTGCGGCATATGGGATCTTCCCCGATCAGGAACCGAACCCGTGTCCCCTGCACTGGCAGGTGGATTCTTAACCATCGTGCCACCAGGGAAGTCCCGAAGAGTGAATGGTTTTTGTCCACTTAGTTCCCAACAGAGAATTTCAGCCTTTAGAAGCATCTCAAACTTGCCACTCAAGACCTATTTCAATATTTCTAATTTATGAAACCAAAATTTCAGCCAAGTGGAACATTAAACTGGAGAATACATTTCAAAAATAAGATGGAAAAAAAGGATTTACCTTATTTTACTTTTACAGAAAACATCTATTCCAGAAGAAAGGATTGATTGGTATAATAATATGCACTTGACCTTTACAAAAAAAAACTATTCCTAGCAAAAAAACTATGCCCCAATACAACCTTCAGTAATAAACTTAACTCCTATGCCTAAACCTACTTTCAGATATTAACTTGGTAGTCATAATAATAAATCCACAAACTGTAAAAAGCAAACTCTCATAAATATGTTTCATTTTTTTTCTTGGTTTTGAACTGGCATGAGAAATAATAGAAATTCACTTTGCATATATATCATTCATTCCTGTGGTCACAAAAAAATGTACCATCCAGGGGCTTCCCTGGTGTCGCAGTGGTTGAGAGTCCACCTGCCGATGCAGGGAACACGGGTTTGTTTCCCTGTCCAGAAGGGTCCCACATGCTGTGGAGCAGTTGGGCCCGTGAGCCATGGCCGCTGAGCCTGCATGTCCGGAGCCTGTGCTCCACAACAGGAGAGGCCACAACAGTGAGAGGCCTGTGTACCGCAAAAAAACAAAACAAAACAAAACAAAAATGTACCATCCAGACCACAAATTAGGTACTATGCTTTTGTTTTCACTTTAAAGAATTATGAAAGGCCCCAATTTTTGGTGAAGTCTTAATTTATCCAGATTACATACATCGCAACATTATTTAACCCAGTCAATACATTCTTCAACATTTACTTATATCATGCAATCAGCTTCTTCAAGATAAAACTGTTTTGAAAACCAACTCAAATCTCTATTAGCTTTGTATTTGGAATTACTATGAAGCATGAAACATAAAACATCCAAGAACTATTTTCTAATCTCTTCTCTAAAGAAGTACTATTAAAAGCAATGCACCTAAACAAAACTTTATTATTCTAATTCATAGGAAGTCAGCGTTAAAGTTTACTTATATTTTAAAGGAAATTACATTTTTTAAATTCTTCCTTATATATAAATACATATACATATAGGCCAAATCTTTAAGAATAAGATTTATTTCTGGAAAATAACCAACTATTTATAATACTTATAATTTCACAGATATAATACTACTGGAAATTTTCTGAAAAATATCTGGCCTTATTATGTTAAAAACTATCTTAAAATGATCACTTTTACTATATATAATGTTCTCTTTGTCAGCAAAAAATATATCAGCATTTATTACTCCCATATGACTTCTATAAAATATTTTGGTTACAATAATCAAAATGTAATATAAAATAATTTCTTATTACACTAAGAATTTATTTTGAATTTTATTCACTTTTTATACAGCAGATTCTTATTAGTTATCCATTGTACACATATTAGTGTATATATGTCAATCCCAATCAAGCATTCTTAAAGAGTACATAGACTCTAAACTTTCAGAGCAGTTAGCATTCTCAAAAGTATTCTGGAAAATGCACTGAGCTATAAGATCAAATATAGCAAGTGGCTATTACAGTTCACTGATGTATCAAAAGCTTAGAAAATGAATATAATAGTGTTAGTCTCTCTTTAAAAGGCTAATGTCTATTAACAGCTAAAAACAGGGCACAGTAGGGGATTAATACGTTGTTGTCTGAATCACTTTCATCAGTTTAAGTACCTATTAGTCCTTATTAGCAATGTGCTAGCAAGGTGCTATTGGTCTTTTAAAGTCTATTCTGCTTATTCTTAGTCTCTTTGCCCAGATAGATTCTTTGGCAATAGTATTTGAAACATAAAGTTTAGATATGTATTTTCCTTTAGCTTTTTGAATTTAAGATTTGTATTTGAAAAATGTTTTCTCCTTTTAGGACTCTGTTCAAAAGTAATTTAAATTGTTCAGCACATCTGTACACCTAATCTGTTATTATCTTATAATTTTCAACAGTATTAAAGTACTCTCCAAAATTTCTCTTAAGGGGAGATATCAAGATGAATCTTCTCAGAAACCAAAGCAAGTCATGTGCTCTCCTAAGTAAGTACACTAATGCAGAACTGAGTAAGAAAGCAATGTTCAGAAAGTAAAACTGGACTGTTTATTAAACTAACTTAGTTCTAGCATAACCAATAGTTATTCTTTGGGTATCATAAATGTATTGTTTAAAAACTAAAATTCAAATAAAGAACTGAAAAATAACTTATTGTCAAAGTTTACTAAGCCTAGTTTCAAGGATCAAACTTTGAATAAAATCTAACAAATTTTTTTTGGTAATAGTTTAGAACAGAAAAGTCATTTTGAGGAATTCACATTTGTGCAATGACCAAGTGTAGTGTAGTAATTTTAGAAAGCTTCCTAGTTCTAGCTCTACCAGTAATCAGCTGGATAATCTGGAGCAAATTATCTCCCTCTCTTGACTGTTTTTGTTGCGGCGGGGGTAGTGTTGGGAAACTGGGAGATAGAGAATCTCTAAGGGGTATTTCATCAGCTCTACAATTTAGTGTTTCAAAAGAAAAAGATTTTCTCCTTTTAGGACTATAGTCAGAAGTGAAATTAATGTAAATTGTTTAGCATACCTGTATGCCTCATCTGTTCTTGTTATTTTCAACAATGTGGAAAGTACTCTCCTATAAAAACTAAACATACTTGGACATTTTCACTTATCCTGTTGAAGTGGTTCAGAGCAAGCCTCCCCAAAATGTGTCACCTTGGCATATGGATTATTTTGAGCTAAAAGGCAATAGAGATCCTGTGGACTCAAGAGAAACTTGTGCCCCTCACTTAACTACCAAGAAGAATTTAAATTGGGGGTCTTTCCCAGAATTAGAATTATTAGCAGAAATAAATTTTATCTGAGTGACCCATCTGTATGGCAGGGCAAACATCTAATTACCAAACATCTGTTCTTATTATCCTGTGAAATGTCCTTCCCCTCTTTGATGCCACAGACCCTTTTCCACTCCTCCTTAGCTCAGGATAGCATATATACAGTTGACCCTTGAGCAACCCAGGTTTGAACCACGAGTCACCTATACATGGATTTTCTTCAATAAATATACCTGTACCTGCCAGTTCCACACCCACAGATTCAAACAATTTTGGATCATGTACTATGTTTATGATTCTCAGTTGGCAGAATCCACAGATGAGAAATCTGCAGATATGGAGGGCCGACTGAGATGAACATTCAAGGATTTTGGCATCTGCAATAAGTCCTAGAACCAATCCCCTGTAGATACTGAGTGACAACTGTACCTCACTTTACCTGTCTTTGAACCTCTCATGTATGTGAGTTTCCTGTATGTACAAAATTTTATTTTATTTTCTCCTATTAATCTGTGTCACATCAATTTGATTATTAGACCAGTCTAAAAAACCTTTGAAGAGTAGAGGAAAATTTTTCCTTTCCAACACTTTTGGCGAGCCAGCCAGGAGATCCCACCCGGTTGGGCACTACTCATTCCCAAGCTGCTGAAGTAGGAAGATTCTGGGACCTCTGACATGAGCCAACAAAAGGTAAGAATTCTTACCACATCAGACACCCGGATCTCTACCTGCAGAGTCTGGTGGAAGAATGGTGGTGAAAGTCTCGTTTTCTCCCTTTCTCAATTTAGATTAGCAGGAAAAAATACTTATGGAACTAGTTCCTTCGGTTTAGCAACTCTTGGTTATTTGGTATGAGTACTCATGGGTTTTGTTGATCCTTTTCCTCCCAGAAATGGTCACTGTTTTCTTGTTCTATGTCTTAAGAGCTTGGCTTTGTGACTAGTGAAAATATTCTCTCTGGTCTCTGCCATCCAGGAGGTGCACTTACCAGGGTGCACCTGGTGGCCAGTTGAATAGACTAGGGTTTGGAAAATCTCTTTGTACTGCCTGTGCCAGTTCTCAAAGGAGTTTGTCCCAGTCCATAAGGGGCCTTTGCCATCTCAACCTTCATGGCTTTCAATGAAGGACTTTACCTTTTAGACTATCTTTGGAAGTGAACTTTCTGAATCTTATAAGGGCTGCATCTTTTTGCACTCTCTTATGGGACACCTCTCTCATCCCTGGTTATGCCATAATAAGAAGGCTTATTGGTTTGAGTCACTATTGAGATTAAATTGACTATATTTGAAGACAAAACTTTTTTTCTTTCAGAGAGAGATCTCTTATCCTAAACAACTGCATACTGAAAGACAAAGTTAAGTGGAAGAAGTATAACAGCTAGCCTTAGGGACTCCCTTAACAAAAGAATAGAAATTAAACTCCACATCCAACATAAATTCCCCCTTCTAAGAATCCAAAGAGTTAAATGCACCATTTTCTGGCACACCTGCTATTTCATGTCTAAGAACTGCAGTTCTGGAAGCTGTAGACATCTTTTTCAAAAGGCCAACATCTTACCAAGCTTGTTTTCTGTTCTGAGAACTTGGCCTGGTAACCATCAGGCTGAGGACTCCAAAATATGGCTGGACAGAAATGTGGGTTGAACTCCATTTGCGGCTAGGGTCCTACCAAACTGCTGCCAGCACTCAGGGGAATTACAACCTAGAATTACAATGGCTATTATAAGGAATTGGATCATCCAACTGGATAAGATAATTCAAAAAGTGCACTTAACCTACAGATTGGGAGAAAATATTTGCAAATGATGCAACTGACATGTAGCAACATGGATGGATCTAAAGATTATCATACTAAGTGAAATAAGTCAGACAGAGAAAGACAAACATTATATGGTATCACTTATATGTGGAATCTAAAAAGTAATACAAATGAACTTATTTACAAAACAGAAACAGACTCACAGACATAGAAACAAACTTACGGTTACCAAAGGGGAAAGGGGAGGGGGATAAACTAGGAGTATGGGATTAACAGATAGACACCACTATATATAATATAGATGAACAACAGTGATTTACTGTATAGCACAGGGAACTATATTCAATATCTTGTAATAACCTATAATAGAAAAGAATCTGAAAAAGAATATGTGTGTGTATGTGTGTGTATACATATATATATACACACACACATATACATATAAATGAAACACTTTGCTGTACACCCGAAACTAATACAACATTGTAAATCAATTATAGTTCAATGAAAAATAAAAAGTGCACTTAAAAGCAAGGGCTTCCAAATCAAATAGAATGGGATACCTATTTAATTGGTATGCAGGAGCCTCAAAAAGACTTCAAAATCCCAAAATAGCTTCACTGAAAGATCTGTTATAAAAGGTTTATGAAAAAATGAAGACATGGGAGCTACCTAAAACAGGAGGACACTGAGACTAACGTTACTCCTAGGGTTCCCCTCTATCCTTCTTTTCCTGAGTACTCATGTTTCACTAATTCTCTATCTGAATTGCCTTTCCACTCTGAAGAGACTATTAAACAGTTACCTTTTAAAGTAAGACCACTTGAGGCTACAGGTGATCCTCTTTAGATATCTTTCATTCCTTAGCCAAAGGCCAAACTAAGGACCATAGTTCAAAAGAATGTCTTAAAGTAGAGAGGGTCCTCAAAAGTTTCTGTAAATGGATTACTTTCTGAGATTAGTGGATAATAACATGGGCAGAAAATAAGATGGGGGGCAACTGGTCTGACTGAACTTGTGCCCATAGCTGATATTCAGAGCCTGATAGAAAATTTTTTATGCCTTCTCCCCTATGTGAAAATAAAACTATGTACCCAGAGAGAAACAAGCAAATTGAGAATAATGTAGGTGGATGGGCGGATCAACCTATGACGTCATTTAAGTTACAACCCAAATCTTTTGAGGACAAATCATTGCAAAACTGGAAATGCTGCTCTAGAGGCCCATTCAAGTTCCACCCATCGCCAAACCTCCCCTATTAACTAAAAACGGCTTGTAACCTCTCTGAGAACTCTTATCCAGACCATCCTCAATACCTCAGAATGAAGGGAAAGAACAGAAACAGAGGCTTTTAAAAAATACACAGTGCTATAGAAACACCCTTGCCCAAAATCTAGTTCAAGGACAAATACAAATCTTAGGTGCCTTCTCACAGATATTTGTTTCTAAAAAAGCTTTAGCCATCTGAGCAGATAAACTTAACTTATTCCAACTGTTATTTATGACTAGTGAGTTTTGTAGTCATACCTGATTCATGGCAAAAAATTTTTTTCATAAGATCTACGTTTCTATCTGTATGTTTATTGTATGTCTATCTATGTATGTTATAGACAAGGTACTTTTTTTTTTAACCTCTGAATGGTATTGCCAAAATTCACTTATAAAAGAGCACTATGTAATTGGCATAAAATCAAACTTTTATAAATTAAGTATTTTTAAATCTCAGAAACACATCAGAAACTAACTCAAATGTTTTTTCAAGTTCCTGTGATCTATGATCATTTTTGGTAAATAAGAGCTAGTTTAAGTTTGTTGGTTTATTAATACAAGCATGTCTTTTAGAGGTATCAACATTAAGTATAATACTTTCATTCTTCCTAGGTTTAAAGTCAAATAAGTTCATGATATCTGTTACAAAATTTGTCAGCCAAAAAAAAAAACTCAGGATGATGACTGACATTGCCTAAGGTCTGATAAAGTTTTTGTAGGTAACCTGAACATAACTGTTAAGAACACATGAATTAAATAAATATAAATGAGGTAAGAGATTTAGGTGAACTTTTTAGTAATGAAAAAGTAATAAAGAACTTTCTTTTATGATTAAAGAGTTTCCCAAATCTCCTTGGTAACTTACACCCTTAAAGTTTTGCTAAATTAAGTTAAATAATGGTTAAGTTAAATTCATTGAATATCTAGGTCATTTCTAAATAAGATAAAACACAGAAAAATTAATTATTAAACATAGGTTTATCTACTTTTGGATTTCTATTACAGAGAAACTAAAGAAAAAAATGGGTATGAGAAGCAAACATGTCTTCTGCCACAATGAAAGACTGTAATATTTAAAAGGGTACATGTTTCTAGAAATTATGAAATGTATTCATAAATTTGACAATCTAATGCCAGTTTAATAGTTCATAATTGCTTAATTCTTATTTCTCACTAGAAATTAAGGTTTCTAAGGATTAAAAATTCTAGTTAATGTATGTAATTAAGCCTATACATACAATATACAGGAAATAATAGGAGAAACAACTCTGTATGCAAGAAAACTAGGATATGTTTTTGGCCAAGGAGAATATGAGATATGGAGATGTGGTTTTGCTTAGAGAGAGAGAGAGAGAGAGAGAGGGAGTTTTAACTTGTGTGGTCAAGAAGGCTAAAATAATGAATTTTATTATAAGAGTTATGAAATTAAGCTTAAAAATCAACAGTGTCCTTACTTAAAACTGGAACTTAATTTTTTTCATCTGTTAAAAGGACAAAGTTCTGTTGGACTATTGGTCATCTCCTGATAAGAGATTATGAAAGATTTTTTATCTTTTAAGTAATCTGCCTAGAAAGCCAAGATTTTGTGTATTTTAATTTTGTCTTGATCAGGTCTTTGATTACTTTAGGAAAACTGAGTCCTCAATACTAAAAGAGCTAAATTTTGCTTTCAACTGTGTAACCTTTTGTATTTGCCTTTGTAATCTTGTATTATCACTTTGGTCAAATAGATAATTAAGTATTGTTTCATAATGATCTGTAATCCTATTTAGTCAAGTGTCCAAACCTTTTAATATTTTTGACAAACTTCCCAAAACCAAATACTAAAGTCCTTCTGACCTCTCGCTAAATTTGGGATTTTTCAGAGGGCCCCTAAAACATCTCAAAGGATTTGCTCTTCTTATAAAAAGAGAGATGCTACATTAACTAGGCTTATTTGGTATGTTAAATTACGTGGTAAGCATCGTCAAATAAGTGATGCTAAAACCTTCTTACATTACATTTGTGTAGATCTATGTTATTAACATAATTGCTCCTGAAATAATAAGAAATTCTTACAAGTCTGATGTGTCTTGGTTTTATGTTATCAGCCATAATTCTAGTTACTATCCTAAAATGTTGAATGTCACAGAAATAACCAAACTTCCTGGTCAATTCCATTATAATGAACTCTCATCAAATCTGTAATAACGTATATTTAAATCATTTGTTATTTACAGTTACTGTTGTACTCTGATGCTTTACAAAAATGTTCCTATAAAAATGTTCCTGGAAAAATGTTTCATCTTCAAGGAGATTCACAGAAAAGACCTGAGAAATACTCTAGAATGCAGGTTTTTGATAAGTTTAGGATCTATATAACATGGAACTGGGTAAAAATTACTAAAACTTTAATAGAAAACTGATTCATAAAGCTGCTAACCTAAGATGAAGATCAACAACAATTAATTACAAGAGACTACATGAGCTAATAAGGATGATAATTTTTATGACTTCTCATGATGGTTCTCTAATGTTTTGTTTTTCAGATATAAGGAAACCTTTCCTCTTAAGCTCACTATGACTTTCAGCAATTTGGTAAATTATACCTTTGGAAGTAGAACTGAATCATTTATTTCTTTCTCCCTATCCGATCCTTCCAGAATTTGGAAACTCGTAGTGAATATTCTTATTTACATGGCAGTATAGTTACTTGCATAAATTCAAAAGGAATCTGCTCTACTTATAACAGGATACAACTGGAAACATTGGTTGTATTGCCAAGGCTTTGGCTGGAATGTCATGTTTGAGAATGTCCATAGACTCAGGTATGACCAAACAGCTTTAAGGAACTAAGACTGACTTTATAGAAACAATAAAGCCCCCTGGAAAAACAGCTTGGTAACTTGCTTACAGGGTTCACAGCAGCCTTACCAGACGAGTCAGGAAGGTCACTTCCTGGCAGGTACAGGTACCTTGGGATTTTGGGGGGCCTCAAGAAGGGAGGAATTCACCCAAGTCTACAGGTATTACATGAGAGTCTTATGACAAGCTCTTGGCTTGGCTTCCTGGGCTTGAGAAGTAATATTTTAAAATTCCTTCTGAGACTCCTTTTTTTTTCTTGTAATAACCTATTCTTTTTTTTTTTTAAATACATCTTTATTGGAGGGTAATTGCTTCACAATGCTGTGTTAGTTTCTGTTGTACAACAAAGTGAATCAGCCACATGCATACAAAAAATATGGAACACTTCATGAATTTGCGCGTCATCCTTGCACAGGGGCCATGCTAATCTTCTCTGTATCATCTCAATTTCAGTATATGTGCTGATGAAGCAAGCACTGAGATTCCTTTTGAAAAAGTTCTAGGAAAGCAGATTTAAAAGAGCCTATATGATCAATTGCTATTATTGCTACACTTATGTAAATAACCAGAACAAGTTTATTGAATTTAGACTTATTTTGCAAACAAGGTACTCTTACTTTGGCTACCTTTAGTTAAAATGGAGGTAATTTTAGAGAAAAAATTATGTTTCATTAATACACCTTTGTGAATATTAGATTCTATACTGTTTTTGTTTTTTTTCTTAATTGGGGTATAACTGATTTACAATGTTGTGCTAGTTTCAGGTGTACAGAAAAGTGAATCTGTTATACATATACATATACATATATACACTCTTTTAGATTCTCTGCCCCATACACCATTACAGAGTATTGAGTAGAGTTCCCTGTGCTATACAGAAGGTCCTTATTAGTTATCTATTTCATATATAGTAGTGTGTATATGTCAATCCCAATCTTCCAATTTATCCCTCCCCCCCATTAGCCTCCAGTAACCATAAGTTTATTTTCTACAACTGTAACTCTATTTTGGTTTTGTAGATAAGTTCACCTGTAGCCTTTTTTTAGATTCCACATATAAGTGATATATTTGTCTTTCTGTGTCTGTGTTATTTCACTCAATATGATAATCTCTAGGTCCATCCATGTTGTTGCAAATGGCATTATTTTGTTCTTTTTTATGGCTGAGTACCTATGGGTGCATGTATCTTTTCAAATTATGGTTTTCTCCAGATATATGTCCAGAAGTGGGATTGCTGGGTTATATGGTAGCTCTATTTTCAGTTTTTTAAGGAACGTCCATACTGTTCTCCATAGTGGCTGTACCAATTTGCATTCCCACCAACGGTGTAGTTGGGTTCCCTTTTCTCCACACTCTCTTCAGCAGTTATTGTTTGTAGATTTTTTGATGATGGCCATTCTGACTGGTGTGAGGTGATACCTCATTATAGTTTTGATCTGCATTTCTCTAATAATTAGTGATGTTGAGCAGCCTTTTTTTTAATCAATCTTACTTTTTTTTTTTTTTAGATGTTGGGAGTAGGTGTTTATTAATTTATTTATTTTTGCTGTGTTGGGTCTTCGTTTCTGTGCGAGGGCTTTCTCTAGTTGTGGCAAGCGGGGGCCACTCTTCATAGCGGTGCGCAGGCCTCTCACTATTGCGGCCTCTCTTGTTGCGGAGCACAGGCTCCAGACCCGCAGGCTCAGTAGTTGTGGCTCATGGGCCTAGTTGCTCCGCGGCATGTGGGATCCTCCCAGACCAGGGCTCGAATCCGTGTCCCCTGCATTAGCAGGCAGATTCTCAACCACTGCGCCACCAGGGAAGCCCCTGTTGAGCATCTTTTCATGTGCTTTTTGGCCATCTGTGTGTCTTCTCCGGAGAAATGTCTATTTAGATCTTCTGCCCTTTTTTGATTGGGTTATTTGTTTTTTTGATATTGAGCTGCATGAGCTGTTTGTATATTTTGAAGATTAATCCCTTGCTGGTTGCTTCGTTAGCAAATATTTTCTCCCATTCTGAGGGTTGCCTTTTTGTTTTGTTTATGGTTTCCTTTGCTGTGCAAACGCTTTTAAGTTTAATTAGGTTCCATTTGTCTATTTTTGTTTTTATTTTCATTATTCTAGGAGGTGGATCAAAAAAAAATCTTGCTGTGATTTATGTCAGAGAGTGTCCTCCCTATGTTTTCCTCTAAAAGTTTTACAGTATCCAGCCTTACATTTAGGTCTTTAATCCATTCTGAGTTTATTTTTGTGTATGGTGTTAGGGTGTGTTCAATTTCATTCTTTTACATGTAGCTGTCCAGTTTTCCCAGCACTACTTACTGAAGAGACTGTCTTTTCTCCATTGTATATTCTTGCTTCTTTTGTCATAGATTATGTGACTGTAGGTGCATGGGGTTATCTCTGGACTTTCTATCCTGTTCCACTGATCTATATTTCTATTTTTGTGCCAGTACCATACTGTTTTGATGACTGTAGCTTTGTAGTATAGTCTGAAGTCAGGGAGCCTGATACCTCCAGCTCCATTTTTCTTTCTCAGGATTGCTTTGGCTATTATGGTCTTTTGTGTTTCCATACAAATTGGAAAATTTTTTGTTCTAAATCTGTGAAAACTGCCATTGGTAGTCTGATAGGGATTGCACTGAATCTGTAGATTGCTTTGGATAGTACAGTCATTTTCAAAATACTCATTCTTCCAATCCCAAAACATGGTATATCTCTCCATCTGTTTGTGTCATCTTTTATTTCACCAGTATCTTACAGTTTTCTGAGTACAGGTCTTTTGCCTCCTTAGGTAGGTTTATTTCTAGGTATTTTATTCTTTGTGATGAAATGGTGAAGGGGATTGTTTCCTTAATCTCTCTTTCTGATCTTTCATTGTTAGTGTATAGGAATACAAGAGATTTCTGTGTATTAATTTTGTATCCTGCAACTTTACCAAATTCGTTGATGAGCTCTAATAGTCTTCCAATAGCATCTTTATGATTTTCTATGTATAGTATCATGTCATCTGCAAACAGTGAGAGTTTTACTTCTTTTCCAATTTGAATTCCTTTTATTTCTTTTTCTTCTCTGATAGTCGTGGCTAGGACTTCCAAAACTGTTGAATAAAAGTGGCGAGAATGGACATCCTTGTCTTGTTCCTGATCTTAGAGGAAATGCTTTCAGCTTTTCACCATTGAGTATGATGTTAGCTATAGGTTTGTCATATACGGTCTTTATTATGTTGAGGAAGGTTCCCTTTAAGCCCACTTTCTGGAGGGTTTTTTTTTCTTTTATCATAACTTTGTCAAAAGCTTTTTCTGCATCTATTGCAATGATCATACGGTTTCTATTCTTCAGTTTGTTAATGTGGTGTATCACATTGATTGATTTGTGTATATTGAAGAATCCTTGCATCCCTGAGATAAATCCCACTTGATCTTGGTGTATGACCCTTTTAATGTATTGTTGGATTCTGTTTGCTAGTATTTTGTTGAGGATTTTTGCATCTATGTTCATCAGGGATACTGGCCTGTAGTTTTCTTTTTTTGTGACATCTTTGTCTGGTTTTGGTATCAGGGTGATGGTGGCCTCATTGAATGAACTTGGGAGGTCCTCAGCAATCTTTTGGAAGAGTTTCAGAAGGGTAGGTGTTAGCTCTTCTTTAAATGTTTGATAGAATTCGTCTGTGAAGCCATCTGGTCCTGGACTTTTTGTTTCTTGGAAGATTTTTAATCACAGTTTCAATTTCAGTACTTGTGATTGGTCTGTTCATATTTTCTATTTCTTCCTGGTTCAGTCTTGGAAGGTTGTGTCTTTTTAAGAATTTGTCCATTTCTTCTAGGTTGTCCATTTTATTGGCATATAGTTGCCTGTAGTAATCTCTTATGATCCTTTATATTTGTGTGGTGTCAGTTGTAACTTCCCTTTTTCATTTCTAAAATTGTTGATTTGAATCCTCTCCCTTTTTTTCTTGATAAGTCTGTCTAAAGGTTTATTGATTTATCTTCTCAAAGAACCAGCTTTTAGTTTCGTTGATCTTTGCTGTTGTTTTCTTTGTCTCTAGTTCATTTATTTCTGCTCTGATCTTTATGACTTCTTTCCTTCTACTAACTTTGGGTTTTGTTTGTTCTTCCTTCTCTAGTTGCTTTAGGTGTAAGGATAGGTTGTTTGAGATTTTTCTTGTGTCTTGAGGTAAGATTGTATTGCTATAAACTTCTCTCTTAGAACTGCTTTTGCTACGTCCCATAGGCTTTGGATTGTCATGTTTTCGTTGTCATTTGTCTCTGGGTATTTTTTGATTTCCTTTTTGATTTTTCCAGTGATCCACTGATTCTTTAGTAACATATAGTTTAGCCTCCATATGTTTGTATATTTTACAGTTTTTTTTTCTGTAATTATTCTTATCTCATAGTGTTGTGGTCAGAAAAGATGCTTGATATGATTTCAAGTTTCTTAAATTTATCAAGGCTTGACTTGTGACCCAAGATGTGATCTATCCTGGAGAATGTTCCGTGTGCACTTGAGAAGAAAGTGTGTTCTGCTGCTTTCAGATGGAATGTCCTATAAACATCAATTAAGTCTATCTGTTCTAATGTCATTAATGTCATTTAAGGCTTGTGTTTCCTTATTAATTTTCTGTCTGTATGGTCTATCCATTAGTGTAAGTGGGGTGTTGAAGTCCCCTACTATTGTAAACTGGACTGAGTCCTGAATTCTTTTAATTTCCTCCAATATTTGGCTACAACTCTCCAAACTAATGTTTACAATTTTTCTCCCACCCTTCTGATTTGGAGTCATTGAGAACTAAAACTGCCATTTTTCCAAAGCCATACAAGCTAAAGTTAGACAACTTGATACAAACTTCAGAGAAATCACAACAGCTCATGTATGGACAATCTTTGTGCCTACTGCTGTATGGCCATTCAAAACAATCACCAAAGACATACAAACTGCAAACCAGGAAAATCTATGAGATTGTCACTACCTGCCCTCACTCCATCTGAAGATGCTTAGAGACAGACATCTAGAAATTCTCAGCTGCCTGCCTTCAGAATTCAGAAATTGGGATTACAGTCTGCCCCCAATTAACTACTATTTTTCTTTTATTTCCATAAAAATGCCTCTTGTTAAACACCTGACTGCTTGCACCGTAGGCCTACCTTGGGAAACCCACCTGCATCACTGCCTCCTGAAATGAGACACAACTGTTTAACTGAACTGACTTACTCGCAGCACTAAGACACTGATTCAGTGAGATAAAGTAAACTACCAAACTCAACTTCTGGACTGTGAAACTTCTTGGGGAAGTTGCAAAGGTGGGACAGAAGGGGTTCCAAATGAGCCTCCCTAAAATGTGCCACCTTGGCATGTGGATTGTTTTGAGCTAAAAGCCAATCAAGACCCTGAAGACTCAAGAGAAACTTCTGCCCCTCCCTTAACTACAAAGAAGAATTTAAATTGGGGGTCTTTCTCAGAATCAGAATTATTAGCAGAAATAAATTTTATCTGAGTGACCCATCTGTATGGCAGGGCAAACATCTAATTACCAAACATCTGCTCTTCTTATTGTCCTGTAAATTGCCCTCCTCTCCTTTGAAGTCCCAGGCCCCTTTCCATTCCTTAGCCCAGGATGCCATGTGCACCTCATTTTACCCTTCTGTCTTTGACACTCTCAGGTATGTGGGGTTCCTGTATGTACAAAGTTAAATTTGACTTTCTCTTGTTAATCTGTCTCATGTCAATTTAGTTATTAGACCAGCTGAAAGAACCTTTAAAGGGTAGAGGAAAATTTTTCCTTCCCAACACAGCTTAATTCTTTCCAAACCAAAAAGATGTTAAACTGCATGTTGACAAAACACTGTATTAAATCATTAGTGGAATTATAAATAGATAAAACTCTTTGGAGGGCAACTTGCCAGTATCTCTCAAAATTTAAAACACATAAGCCACTTGAGCCAGTGAATGCTAGCAGAAAGCCACCCCAAGATAGGTCACTTTATCATATGGATAATTTTGGGCTGAAGGCAACAGAGAAAAAGCAGATACAAAAAAGTCATCTGCCCTCCCCAACTTACCTAAAAGCTGGACCTAAATTTCTAACAATGCCTTCCCTCCCCTCTCTACCACAAGACAGAAGTTAACCACCAGATTAATCACTCTAGACTCTTTAACAGCCCAGAGAGGCACCAGAGGAATCTACATAGCAAACCTACTTATTAGCCCTTACCATACAATAGTTACCCCCCAAATATTTACCTTCTCACAATCTGCCAGAAACTCAAAGTCCTTTTCCTTTGTATTATCCCTTCTCTACAAATCTATTGTTCTTTTGTTAAGATGCTATATAAGGCCAAGTGCTAACCATCCTTTCGAGTTATTACTGAATATTCCTGTTTTTGTGTTAATAAACTTGTGTAGTTTCTTTCTTGTTAATCTGTCTTTTGTCTAATTTACAGGGTCCCAACCAGAGTATTTACGAGGGTAGAGAAAAAAGTTTCTCCTCCCCTACACCAACAGTTCCACTTGTAGGAATTTATTCTACAGATATACCTGCATATTTGCAAAACAAAACACATACAGGAAAACTCACTGAGGTATCTTTCAGAATAAAATACTGGAACAATATAGAGGTTCATCAATAGAAAACTGGGTTTTAGAAAATATGTTATGTCCATAAAGAATACTCTAAAAGAAATTGAGGCTGCTCTATATATCCTAATATGAAAGAACAAAAAATGCAATGTGCAAAAACAGTGTCTACAGAGTATGTTACTGTATGGTCATGCCACTCAAGGTGGCTGTTCTCTTGTTCTCTGTACAACCCCTGCTTAACCAGTGCCTGCTTCACCTACACCCTACTCACTGGACTGACCTTCCCGTATACTTGCCCCAGGGCCCAGCTAGTGATTGTTCTTATCAAAGGGGCAGTGAGGGGCACGCACCTCTGCTAGTTTCCCTGGTAAATGATAAGCCAACCTGACATCAATTCCCCCTGTAACTGGCAATCACCCCCTACCCCACCTCTGGTGAAGACCGCCACCATGTCCTGCCCGCCATCTGCGACACACAGTGGGGTGTCATTCCAGGACCCTGCTTCAGACACGTAAGATTCCCTCTATCCATTAAACCACTGATGTCTCTGTTGCTGACTCCAGGCTCTTTCTTCAGTCTTGAAACTGGGCAAATACAGGCCTTGCAGGCCTGCAGGGTGCAGCCCAACAACTCTCATCTGTTTTTTGTTTTTAAAGACATAAATGTAAATACTTGTGCATGTACAGAATATCTCTAGAAGGATACACACACACACAAATGAGTAATGATGTTGACTTTGAGAGGGAAAAACTGGGTGGCTAGTGGATAGGGGTGGCAGACTCATGTTTTACTGTGTATCTATCTTTTGGTAACTCTGGAATTTTGTGCCATGTCTATACTGAAAATAGTTCAAAAGACTGTTTAAATATATTAAAGAGAGATGAAGGATACGATACTGTTTCTGTTCTCAAGGAACTTAAAATGTCACAGAGAGTAAATTCATTCATTTAGTAATATTTACCAATAGTCCTTTTTTATACCAGGCCTCTGGGGGATATATCCCTGCCTTCATGGAGCTTACTTCCTAGAGGAGAGTTATGTATAATATTATGGTGGCCAGAGAAAGAGAGTATAGTCCAAGTAAAGCAATAATAAGAGAGCAGACTTCTGACAATCTCAATTTTCACATCACTATTCAGAAGTAAAAACAGTCTAGGTTCCCCTAAAATAGATTAGCAGTAGCAAAAAGAACAGTGACAGACATAAGTACAAGTTACTAGAAGCAGGAACACAAAGAGTTACATTAATGGCTGACAATATCACCTGAAAGCAAGAGACAGAAAAAATTTAAAGTAAACACGAAACCAAGCTGTCACAATATAATTCAAGCATTCTCCAATTAGGGACTCAGTTACACTGCAAAGATGTTAATTATAGTCAAGTTTTTAGGATCTCAGTAGGCATGTTTTCCATGGGAAAAATGCTATACATACTTGGTGTTAAGCTTCATAAACCATCCCACAAAAGGTTATTTAACACTATTAAGTATGTGCATGCAATACTTTCTACAGGATATTATGTATACTATGGATTACTATGCTTCTAGCGAGGGAAAAAAACAGAACGGATGCCAAGAGGTGGCGCAGTGGTTGAGAATCCACCTGCCAATGCAGGGGACACGGGTTCGAGCCCTGGTCCGGGAAGATTCCAACTAAGCCCATGCGCCACAACTACTGAGCCTGCGCTCTAGAGCCCGCGAGCCACAACTACTGAAGCCCCCGCCCCCTAGAGCCTGTACTCCACAACAAAAGAAGCCATGGCAATCAGAAGCTGTGCACTGCAACAAAGAGTAGCCCCCACTCGCCACAATTAGAGAAAGCCAGCACGCAGCAACAAAGACCCAACGCGGCCAAAAATAAATTAATTAATTAATTAAAAAATAAAAAGAATGCCTCCTAAATTACTGCAGGTCTTGCAACAGAAGTGGTGACTCTTCTACTGAGGGACTGGAACAGAAGCAGGGACAGAGTCTGTGACAACAAATGGTTGGGATTAAGGCAAGATAGGTTCATCTGTCCTTTCCTCCTTCTCCTCTTTCTTCCACACCACCCCCACCCCCAATCAAAGAACAGCACTGAATAGGATAAGAGTGGAGAGGTGATGGGGAGGGTTAAAGAAAGACAGCATTCTTCCTTACTTCTGATACAGAGGATCAGATCTCAATAGGACACTGAAATGGAGAGGAAAAGAGGGGGTAAAAGTTAAGCCGAAAGCAACAGCATTTACAAAAATCAAACAAAAAACAGAGAGAGAGAGACAGAAAGAAAGGAAGGAAATCCCTAGCCAGTTCAGTAAAGGAAATCACTCCTTACATTATACATAGGTACACACCTAAATTAGGGATTCGAGAAATGGTATCAGTTAGTACTCAATTATAAGTAACACGATTTCAATTCAAGGGATTTAAACAGTACAGGGAGTTTTTGGCTCATGCAACTAAAATCCAGGGGAGGATCTGCTTCAGGGTTGCCTGATCCAGCAGACATATTATGAAATTTCTTTTTGTCTCTTCATTCTGTCACCCACAGTACAAGCTTCATCTCAAGGCCAGATTCCCTAGTGCCAAAAGAAAGCTGCAGCCACAATCAATTACATGGAAGAAAGCACATCTGTCCCAGAATTCTAAGCAAGAGTTCTGAAGTGTACCTTGCTTAGATCAGCCTAAATCACCCTGAATCAATTCCTGTAACCAGGAAATGGAATCTGATTGGCTAGATTCACTCAGAGGCCCATTCCTAAAGCTAGAAGTGGAGCAGTTTCCCTCAAGAACATGAGCTATGTGCGTGTGGTAAAAAACGGTGGACACTGGAATGAAAATACAGGTATACATCAAGAGAAGAAAAAATAGATACTAAGGAGGCAGCCACAGTGTTCACCCCAAGATGTTCAAAATGAAGATTCAGAGTCATCACAAAATATTATGTACAGTATTGCCCATTCAAAAGACAGAAAATCTTTAGAATCATTCTTCTTACAAACAAAATTGGCTCCTGAGACTACTTCTATTTAATCTAGTACTAGAAATGCTAGTTTAAAAAGAGTAATATAAATACAGAAAATAAAAGTATCTATTTGAGACCCATATACTTTCTAGTACCGGTAGAAAATACAAAAGATGATATAAATAAATAAAAGTTAAACATCTCACCCTTGGTTGGGGGGGACAGGTAAAGAAGACTGAAAGTATGTATGTCTGCTAGATTTTTAAACCTATGGCAGTAATAATTACAAAACATATGGTACCAGATTAAAAATTATCAACAATAAATTAAAATCTTTCTCTAGAAATGCTGTACCAAACTTAAGAACTTAAGGTATCATGAATGAGAATTAACAGAAATCATTATCTCAAAAAGATTCTGTACTCCTATGTTCACTGCAGCATTATTCACAATAGCTAAGACATGGAAACAACCTCAGTGTCCACTGACATGAATGGATAAATAAATGTGGCTTAAAACATAAATGTAAGTCTAAGAAAGGAGGTCTTTTGCCCATTTTTCTTTAGGTCTTCTGTCCATTTTTTGATTGGACTGGTTTTTTTTTGTTATTGAGTTGTATGAGCTGTTTGTCTATTTTGGAAATTAAGCCCTTGTTGGTCACATCATTTGCAAATATTTTCTCCCAAGCCATAGGCTGTCTTCATTTTGTTTATGGTTCCCTTTGCTATGCAAAAGCTTTATAAGTTTGATTAGGTACCATTTGTTTATTCTTGCTTTTATTTCTATTGCCTTGGGAGACTGACCTAAGAATACATTGCTACGATTTATGTCAGAGAATGTTTTGCCTGTGTTTCTTCTAGGACTTTCATGGTGTCATGCCTTATACTTAAGTCCTTAAGCCACTTTGAGTTTATTTTTGTGTATGGTGTGAGGGTGTGTTCTAACTTCACTGATTTACATGCAGCTGTCCAACTTTCCCAACACCACTTGTTGAAGAGACTGTCTTTTCCCTATTGTATATTCTTGCCTCCTTTGTTGAAGATTAATTGACCATAGGTGTGTGGGTTTACTTCTGGGCTCTCTATTCTGTTCCATTGATATATATGGCTGTTTCTGTGCCAATATCATGCTGTTTTGATTACTGTAGCTTTGCAGTATTGCCTGAAGTCTGAGAGGGTTATGTCTCCAGCTTTGTTCTTTTTCCTCAGGATTACTTTGGCAATTCTGCGTCTTTTATGGTTCCATATAAATTTTAGGATTATTTGTTCTAGTTCTGTGAAAAAAGTTGTCAGAAACTCGATAGGAATCACATTAAATCTGTAAATTGCTTTGGGTAGTATCACCATTTTAACAATGTTAATTCTTCCAATCCAAGAACATGAGATATCTTTCCATTTCTTTGAATATCTTCAATTTCCTCCATTAATGTTTTATACTTCTCAGCATATAAGTTTTTCACCTCCTTGGTCAGGTTTATTCCTGAGTATAAAAAAAAAATGTGTACACAGACACACACATACCTACACCTACACACCCCCCCCCCACACACACACACAACCACACACACTGGAGTATTATTCAGCCACAAAAAAAAGAAGGAACTGCTATTTGGGCCAACATGGACAAACTTTGAGGGCATTACGCTAAGTGAAATAAGTCAGACAGAGAAAGACAAATACTGTATGATCTCACTTATATGTGGACTCTAAAAAAACCACACTCATAGTTTTGGTTTGGTTTAGTTTGGTTGCCAGAGTTGAGGGATAGAATTGGGGAGAATGGGTGAAGGTGACCAAATGGTACAAGCTTCCAGTTATAACATAAATAAGTACTGGGGATGTAATGTACAGCATGGTAACTGTAGTTAACAATACTATATTGTATATTTGAAAGTTGCTAACAAAGTAGATCTTTAAAGTTCTCATCAGAAGAAAAAGACTGTAACTACGTGAAGTGATGTTAACTAAACTTATTGTGGTAATCATTTTGCTATATATATATATATTGCAAACCATTATGTTGTAAACTTTGAATAAATATAATGTTATATGTCAATTATATCTCAATAAAACTGGAAAAAAAATTAAAGAATTAACATAACATGCAAAAGAATTATTTAAAAATATTGTTAGTCTTCTTTGGCCTCAGCGCCTGAGCAACCCAGAACCAAAATGGTTTTCAGCACCCACTATACAGACTGCTGTCTGCAGACCTCCTCTCTCAGCTCCCAAGCATGCAACATTGAATGCACAGTCCTGGAAATGGATAGGGTTGCCCTTTCCAAGGGAAGCCCCCTTCCCACCAGGTAAAAACCCCGGGCTGCCTGAGGGATGTACATTATTCTACACAAGGAGGAAGGAAGTAATTAAGTATGTGGTTGTGGGACTGGAGCCTCACATCCACTTTACACTCTTTATCTGTGGGGGTGCTTATATTAAAAGATAATCAGGACTTCGCTGATTTGGAAAACACCAAATCAGGTATAAGGTAACCACACCTCTCCAGCATTCATTATTTGTAGACGTTTTGACGATGGCCATTCTGACTGATACGAGGTTGCACCTCATTGATTTGCATTTCTCTAATAATTGGCGATGTGGAGCATCTTTTCATGTGCCTGTTGACCATCTGTATGTCTTCTTTGGAGAAATGTCTGTTAAGGTCTTCTGCCCATTTTTTGATTGGGTTGTTTTTTTGTTGCTGAGTTGTACGAGCTGTTTGTATATTCTGGAAATTAAGCCCTTGTCAGTCGCATCCTTTGCAAAGATTTTCTCACAGTCTGTAGGCTGTCTTTTCATTTTGTTCTTGATTTCCTTTGCTGTGCAAATGCTTGTAAGTTTGATAAAGTCCAATTTGTTTATTTTTGATTTTATTTATTTTGCCTTGGGAGACTGATCTAAGAAAGTATTGCTACAATTTATTTCAGAGAATGTTTTGCCTACGTTCTCTTCTAAGACTTTTATGGTGTCATGCCTTATATTTAAATCTTTAAGCCATTTTGAGTTTATTTTGTGTATGGTGTGAGGGAGTGTTCTAATTTACATGTGGCTATCCAGCTTTCCTAACGCCACTTGCTGAAGAGACCTCTTTTCTCCATTGTATAGTCTTGCCTCCTTTGTTGAAGATTAATTGACTGTAGGTAATGGCTTTATTTCTGGGATCTCTATTCTGTTCCATTGATCCATATGTCTGTTTTTGTTCCAGTACCACACTGTTTTGATTACTGTAGCTTTGCAGTATTGTCTGAAGTCTGGGAGGATTATGCCTCCAGCTTTGTTCTTTTTCCTCAGGATTACTTTGGCAATTCTGGGTCTTTTGTGGTCCCATATAAATTTCAAAGTAAACAAAAAAAACCTTTAAAATCATGTCAAATAAATAAATTAATTAAATACCTAGGGATAAACCTGACCAAGGAGGTGAAGGACTTATACACTGAGAACTATAAAACACTGAGAACTACAGAACACTGATAAAGGAAATTAAAGATGTTTCAAAGAAATGAAAAGATATTCCATGCTCTTGGATTGGCAGAATTAGTATTGTTAAAATAGTCATACTACCCAAAGCAATCTACAGATTTAATGTGATCCTTATCAAATCACCCAGGACATTTTCCACAGAACTAGAACAAATAATCCTAAAATTTTTATGGTCACCTATTTTTAAAAGTTAGTAGCAATATTCATTTCAGTGATGGAGGAAAAAACTGATTATGGGAAAGTGCAGTGTAGTCTGATGAACAAAGTAATGTTTGGGGAAATTTTTCCATAAAGGTATCTTTAAAAATAGTTTCAGCACTTATAGGGGTTTCACCTTTGGGAAAATATACATGTGAAATACTTTATTCACTAATAATATAAATAAGGTATTAGAGTGATTCTTCTGTTAGAATTACCTAAAAACAATTCAAAAATCTGTCTCCTTTTTTGACATAACCTGAGTCACTGCTAGTCACCCCAACTTAAATTCTACATTCCAACCAACAAAACATCTTGCTGATGTCACCTGGATCTCAACTCTATCCTCAACTCCCATCCAGTCATTCAACAATGCTGAGCACCTAGTATATACTAGACAGTATGCTAAATGTACAAACATGGAGAAAACAGTTTTGCACTTCCAGAAGCTCAAAGAGGTGTACAATACTTCTAAAAGTATGATTAGAAGAACACCTATAATAGAATTATGCAAAGGCATTGTAAAACGTACAAATTCTTGGATCCTGCCCCACACTTACAGAATTAGAATCTTAGGGGGTAAAGCCTGAGTAAATGTGTTTTTTAAAAGTTCCCACGTTAAAATTAAAAATTAATTAAATGTACCCAAGTTAATTCTTTTACATAATAATGTTTGAGAATTATTGTTATAGTACAGTAGTTCTCAAACTCTTTGGTCTCAAAATACTTTTAAAAATTACTGAGAGCCTATGATTCTGATTGGCACTAATTCCAACATATGAGTTTTTTCCCCCCACACCAAGCGATTCTCTGACACCAGTTAGGTGTCCTACAATTTAACTCAATCCTGACACTATCTACTTAAAGACAGTACCAGATTCCACGGATTAAGGACTCAGTTCCACAAGACGCACCCACTTTGGATGCCAATCAGAAGCCCAGGTTGTTACCTATGCTTCTGACCGACTGGCTGTAAATCAGAGGTTCCCAGGAACCACTCCCTGACTTGGATTAATTTGCTAAAGCAGCTCAAAGAACTCAGAAAACCAGTTTACTCACTGGTTTACGGGTTTATTACAAAGGATATTAATCAACAGACAGATGTACAGGACTGGGTCCCAAACACAGGAGCTTCTGTCCCTGTGGAGTTTGGAGCTCAACATGGTGGTATGGATGTGTTCTGGTTCACCAATCTGGAATCTTGTCCTTTTGGGATTTTATGAAGGTTTCATCAGAGAGGCAGGATTGATTAAATCACTGGCCATCAGTGACTGATTCAACCTCACGGCACTTTCCTCTCCCCAGAGGTCAGGAGATGGGACTAAAAGTTCCAACTTTTTAATCATGGTTGGTTCCCCTGGCAACAGCCCCCATCCTTAGGTTACCCAGGTGCTTTCCAAAATTGTCTAATTAACATAAGACAACTTCACTACTCTCATCATCGAGGAAATTTCAAGGGTTTTAGGAGCTCTCTGTCAGGAATGGGGAGGAAGACGAAATATATATCTCTTACTATAAATTACAATACCACAGGACCTCAAAGAACTTTTGGTTATGTGAATTATATATATTAATATTTACTGTATTAGAAATTAAAACTGGGAAATCACAAAAATATTTTAATTAAAAATGTAGTATTTGTTAATTCACTTAAAAACAACAAAATAGGGGCTTCCCTGGTGGCGCAGTGGTTGAGAGTGCGCCTGCCGATGCAAGGCACACGGGTTCGTGCCCCGGTCCGGGAAGATCCCACATGCCGCGGAGCGGCTGGGCCCGTGAGCCATGGCTGCTGAGCCTGCGCGTCTGGAGCCTGTGCTCTGCAACGGGAGAGGCCACAACAGTGAGAGGTCCGCATACCGCAAAAAAAAAAAAAAAGAAAAAAGAAAAACAACAAAATAAATGTACATGTTAACAAAAATAACCTATTTTATGAAAAATAACTATATTTTCCAAAATGAAAAAATTTAGTGAGAAGAATGGCAATGCTTCACATTTTTGCAAATCTTTTAAATGTCTAGATTAACAGAAGCATCTGGATTCTTATATCTCCTTCTTCATTATAATCTGTTACAATATCACATATCATTAGTCTTTGGAAAACTCCACTATACAATTTTGTGCAAATGAAAGTGAAAAAGGCAAACAATATCTCAGTATTACTATGAAAATAACTTTGACCTTGCAAACACCCTGAAAGGGTATCAGAGACCCCCAGGGGCCCCTGGACCATACTTTGGAAACCAACAGTCTAATGAAAGCAACAGATAATTACAGTAATCCCCCCTTATCTGAGGTTTCAGTTACCCCCAGTCAACTGCAGTCTGAAAATATCAAATGGAAAATTCCAGAAACAAACAGTAAGTTTTAAATTGCATGCACATTCTAAGTACTGTGGTGAAATCTCATACTGTACTGCTTTGTCCCACCCAGGATGTGAATCATCCACACTGTATACACTACCCACTCGTTAGTACAGGAAAAAACATAGTAGATACAGAGTTTGGTACTATCTGCAGTTTCAGGCACCTACTGCAAGTTTTTGAACATATCCTCCATGGATAAGAGAAGGCTACTATACAAAGTTCTTTGAGAACACAGAGAAGGGAGACAGACAGGAAACTTCTGCAGAGGTGGTGACATCTCCTGAGACTTGAGCCCAAATCCTTACACACTAGGTAGGCCCTGTAGGATCTATATCTTCTCCCTCCTACTTTTCAAGGTGTCTCCTACCCCTCCTCCTCTTTCTCACTTGGTTGCTCCTCCTCAAACTGGCCAATCTTTCTCTCTTCTTCAAGGCTTTGTATCTACTGTTCTTTTGTCTGAAAGGCTCTTCCCCCATACAGTCCATGGCTCTTCTTGGCCATACCTGGCCATCATGAAGATTAAGGACAGCTATACCCTTGTATACCTGTAATCCATTCAGGGCCCATTCCTTAGAAAATTCTGCCTTATACTAACTGTTATATATGTGCACTAGAAGCCATATTTAACAAAGTACATGGTAGCATCATTTGTAAAAGTGGAAAAAAATAAAACTAAATATCCATCAACACGAGAATGAAACAAAACACTAGTAAATTCACGCAACAGAATGAATTAGAGCTGAATGTTTCAACATGAATAAATCTCGAGAACAGTAATATGCGCAAGAAGTAGGCTAAAGAAAGATTCCTACAATATGACACTACTTATAGTTTTTAAATTCTAAATTAATCTATATTTTGATAGGTAATACACAATTCAAAATTATAAGAATTTCCTCCCATCCCTGTCCTAGTTATACAGTTTCTCTCCCAGGGACAACCAGCGTGACCAGTTTCCTATGTATCCTTCCAGATATATTTTATGTTACACAAAAATATAAGTGTTGTTAAGTGTGCAGAATACTTTAATATGGTTCATGTATATCTACATATAAAATAGAAGTTTAAAAATATGTGTGGAAATGATAAAGACCAAATTCAGAATAATAATCACTAAGAGGCAAAGAAGAAAAGGAACAAACTCAGAAAGGGGCACTTCAAATGTACCTGTATTGTTTCATTTCAGGTTTATTGTGTTTTCTCTAGATTTTTTTCATACATGAAATAAATTTTGTTCTTCATAAAATAGATGAAAAGGATCAGATTTGAGAAAATAATTAGTTTGGTGTCAGACGGAGTTTGAAACCAGAGCATACTAAGGACATAAATTCAATACTTTAAATTAGTCTAAAGCTCAAGAGAAAGCTGGAGATTGGGGATTTATATAAAGAGATACTTGCAGTTCTAAGAATAAATATTTAGATATATGCACCCTATATAACAGAGCACAAGTTCCCTAAGGACTGGGCCCAAAACTCTGCCATATTACGTTCCCCTGAAATATGACCTACTGCCCATAATGAGATTTCAATTTACCTATATCCTTACTATTTTTCTTAGCTTTCAAAAATAACATCCTGGTATGGGTGAGCCTATTTATGTAAGTAACTTAACAATAGGCAGTTACACCACACACACAAAGACACACACACACACACACACACACACACACGTCTATTAAATTAGAATCAAAGAGAGACAGTGTTCTGGTTAGTTCTAGGTAAACTACAAAGCCTTATTTATTTTTTTAATTAATTAATTCATTCATTCATTTTTGGCTGCGTTGGGTTTTCCTTGCTGCATGCAGGCTTTCTCTAGCTGCAGCAAGTGGGGGCTACTCTTCATTGTGGTGTACAGGCTTCTCATTGCAATGGCTTCTCTTATTGCAGAGCACGGGCTTTAGGCACGTGAGCTTCAGTAGTTGTGGCACACGGGCTCAGTAGCTGTGGCTCACGGGCTCTAGAACGCAGGCTCAGTAGCTGTGGAGCAGGGGCTCAGCTGCTCCGCAGCATGTGGGATCTTCCCAGACCAGTGCTCAAACCCGTGTCCCCTGAACTGGCAGGAGGATTCTTAACCACTGCGCCTCCAGGGAAGTCCCTCAAAACCATTTTTAGATTGAACTTATTAATAATTAAAAATGTTTCTAGGGCTTCCTCGGTGGCGCAGTGGTTAAGAGTCTGCCTGCCAATGCAGGGGACACGGGTTTGAGTGCTGGTCTGGGAATATCCCACATGCCGCGGAGCAACTGAGCCCCTGCTCCACAGCTACTGAGCCTGTACTCTAGAGCCCGCGAGCCACAGCTACTGAGCCTGTGTGCCTACAGCCCATGCTCTGCAACAAGAGAAGCCACCGCAATGAGAAGCCTGCGCACCGCAAGGAAGAGTAGCCCCCGGTCACTGCAACTAGAGAAAGCCCGCGTGTGACAACGAAGACCCAATGCAGCCAAAAATAAATTTATAAAAAAGTTTAAAATGTTTCTACAATAGACTAGTTTCCTTTCTAGGTAAGAAAAAAATCCTGCGAAACTGTTAACTTTTAAAGAAATCCCTGATATAAATATATTTTCTTATCTTTCATTTCTCCAATAAAAATACTATCCTGACAAAAGTCTTTGAGGACTGTGATTACTTGCAGCTGTTTTATTGCTCTTTTTTTTTATAAATGTATTTATTTTATTTCATTTCATTTATTTTTGGCTGTGTTGGGTCTTCGTTGCTGTGCACAGGCTTTCTCTAGTTGCAGCAAGCCGGGGCTACTCTTCGTCGTGATGCGCGGGCTTCTCATGTTGCGGTGCACGGGCTCTAGGCATGCGGGCTTCAGTAGTCGCAGCACGTGGGCTCAGTAGTTGTGGCTCGTGGGCTCTAGAACTCAGGCTCAGTAGTTGTGGCTCATGGGCTTAGTTGCTCCATTGCATGTGGGATCTTCCCAGACCAGGGCTCGAACCCATGTCCCCTGCATTGGCAGGCGGATTCTTAACCACTGCGCCGCCAGGGAAGCCCTTTATTGCTCTTCTGAAGTTTAACTGGAGTATTCAGCAACCCCTCTCCTTTCAAAATCTCTCACTTTTAGTGATAAAAGCAAACTTCAATTATAGGAGGGGGAGCAGACTCTTGAGCTGTTCCCCCTCATATAACTGACCTCTTTTCTGGTTTTCTCCATTCCTCAACTCAATTAGCAAATATGTATTAAATGCCTGTTTTGTTATAAGCAATGTATTATACACCATTCCTCTGGTCCCTAAAAAGATGAGAAGAACTGCTTGGCCTTAAGAAAACTTTGTATATCTTACATAGTGCAAAGTCCTTAGAACTTAACGTCCTAGGTTTGAGATGAAAATTACTGTACTAGTAACCTAAGTTGAATTACACTTCAGTAGAATTATAGGTCTTCAAAAGCTTCATAGAGTACAGACATATTTCAGGCAATGGATGCACATTAAAAGCATGTCATTTTAGTACTGTTCAGAAGCTGAGGATCATTTAGTGAAAAAATAGATGCCTACTTGTTTATAGACAAATAAACCCTGAGTTAAAGCATATGTATACACATAAGGCTCCATAAAATATTCCTTTAGCACAGGTGAAAGGATATCAACAACAAAGGGGGAACTCAATAAAAAACAAAATATTAAGAAGGATTTGAAAATAATTATAATCTAGCATTAGCATTGTAGGGATGTCTTCTGACAGTTTTGGTGAATCATTTATAGATTTTAGAATAAGGGCTCTTAAACACTCACTCACTTGACGACTCTTCCCTACGATAAACTTTATGGAAGTGCAGTAAGAGGGAAACTGGCCTTGACACATTGTGTTCTCTACATCTGCGTCTCTATTCTCGCCCTGCAAATAGGTTCATCTGTACCATATGTCTAGATTCCACACATATGCATTAATATACGATATGTTTTTTTTCTTTCTGGCTTACTTCACTCTGTATGACAGACTCTAGGTCCATCCACATCTCTACAAATGACCCAATTTCGTTCCTTTTTATGGCTGAGTAATATTCCACTATATATATGTACCACATCTTCTTTATCCATTCACCTGTCATTGGACATTTATGTTGCTTCCATGTCCTGGCTATTGTAAATAGTGCTGCAATGAACACTGGGGTACATGTGACTTTTTGAATTATGGTTTTCTCAGGTTATATGCTGGGTCATATGGTACTTCTATTTTTAGTTTTTTAAGGAAACACCATTCTGTTCTCCACAGTGGCTGTATCAATTTACATTCCCACCAATAGTGCAAGAGGGTTCCCTTTTCTCCACACCCTCTCCAGCATTTATTGTTTGTAGATTTTTTGATGATGGCCATTATCTCAGCAAGATCTTTTCTGACCCACCTCCTAGAGTAATGAAAATAAAAACAAAAATAAGCAAATGGAACCTAATTAAACTTAAAAGCTTTTGTACAGCAAAGGAAACCATGAACAAGATGAAAAGACAACCCTCAGAATGGGAGAAAATATTTGTAAATGAAGCAACAGACAAAGGATTAATCTCCAAAATATACAAACAGCTCAGGCAGCTCAATATCAAAAAAACAAACAACCCAAATCAAAAAATGGGCAAAAGATACAGTATTTTTTAAGGTGTTAAAAATACAGGGTCACTGATATAAACAGAGATATTTTGCTGGGGCTTCAAAGCAGGGAATCAACATCTCAACAATTTAAAGAAAAATGGGGCTTCCCTGGTGGCGCAGTGGTTGAGAGTCCGCCTGCTGATGCAGGGGACACGGGTTCGTGCCCTGGTCCGGGAAGATCCCACATGCTGCGGAGCGGCTGGGCCCGTGAGCCATGGCCGCTGAGTCTGTGCGTCCGGAGCCTGTGCTCTGCAACAGGAGAGGCCACAACAGTGAGAGGCCCGTGTACCAAAAAAAAAAAAAAAAGACAGCAAGGGACTTCCCTGGTGGTTCAGTGGTTAAGACTCTGCGCTTCCAATGCAGGGTACGTGGGTTCAATCCCTGGTCAGGGAACTAAGATCCCACGTGCCGTGTGGCACGACCAAAAAAAAAAAAAAGTTTAAATGAAAGCAAGTTCCAGGGTCTCTCTTGGAGAGACTACACTGTTTATACTTCTACAGAATGATTACGATGATAATAATGACAGCAGTTAACATATACTGAACGTACATATCAGGCATTTGGGCTTAGTGCTTTAAATGATTACCTTACAATTCTCTGAACAACAGTACAAGAAAGATAATATCATTAACCCATTTTCCAGCTAAGAAAACTCGGGCTTTTAAAGGTTAAATAACTTGCTCAGGGTCACCTATGTAGTAAGTGGAGCCTGGGATTCCATCTGTTTAACTCCAACTGCAGCAATAACTATACTATTATGCTGTCACATCATAATCGATTCAGTAGCTCCCTACTGCTTCTCAGGTCAAAAATCCTTATAGAGTAAGGCTTCATCCATGCCTTTGTTCACTGGAAGGACTTCTGTCGAGCATTTATTATATGTCAACACCATAGCAGGTGCTTCAAAGATAGAGGTTCTGAGTGAGGCTGCTAAATAAGTGATCTTTGGATCAGTCATTGTTATTTTAAAATGAGCTCTATTTGGGCACATTAAACAGAATCACAGTTGGAATTATGTTCTTGTATAATTGTATTATTGGAAATGGAATGTTGGAATAGGAAGACTACACATCTAAGCATTTATATCCTAAATAGTTCTGGACTACTATTTTTTTAAATATCTTTATTGGAATATAACTGCTTTACAATGGTGTGTTAGTTTCTGCTTTATAACAAAGTGAATCAGTTATACATACACATATGTTCCCATATCTCTTCCCTCTTGCATCTCCCTCCTTCCCACCCTCCCTATCCCAACCCTCTAGGTGGTCACAAACCACCTAGCTGATCTCCCTGTGCTATGCGGCTACTTCCCACTAGCTATCTATTTTACGTTTGGTAGTGTATATATGTTCCTGCCACTCTCTCACTTTGTCACAGCTTACCCTTCCCCCTCCCCATATCCTCAAGTCCATGCTCTAGTAGGTCTGTGTGGACTACTATTTTTAACAAAATTTTCCAACCTGGCTTACTACAAATTTTTAAAATTTTCTATCAAAAAAAAATGCAATGAAAACACAGAACACACCTACATGCACACACAGGAGTCGAAAGATCTTTCATTTCCACATTCAACTTGCAGAATAATACAGGTTGTGCTGGGACAACCATGGTCATGAGTGACCTTAGCTTTCCTCCTTTCCAGCTTAAAGAGACATCTGGTTGCCAGCTGTGTAGCTCCTACAAGTCAATGCTTGCCAAGTAGTTGGCAGAAGGTGGGGAAGAGCTGACCACCTGCAATCCATTTTGACAGTGACTCTGACCATCACTTTGGAGACCTGGATACATTACAGACATTCCAAAAGGAGTTGGCTAAATTTCAAGGTAGGAAGTTGGCCATCTTGGCTGAACTTACTTTAACTCACATCAAAGTGCTATGATGTGGAAGAAGAGAATACACGAAAAGGTACAAAGCTACTAAAGCTTACAAGAATAATTTACAAGGCTATGTCCCTAACCTCTCCCAGACACTGTCCACCATATTTCTATCTATAATTACTTTAAAAAGGGGAAGCGTATATACAACTACAGCTAAACGGGTAAAACTACATCTCCATGTCTATGTAAGTACATGTGTCATTCATATTTTTCACTTTTATGTCAGTATAAAATATATAATCTGCATACATATACATAATGTATGTCACTATAACATGTATTATATATATAAATATGTTTGTCACTATAACATATATTATATATATAAATATATATATTTAACTGTGGCGATTTTACTTACCTTTTATGTTTTTTTATGCCTGCTGTACAATATATATGTTATATATATCATACACAGTTGTATATTAGAGGTATAGGTGTAAACAAACTTAGGAAGATGCCACAGTTTGGAAAAGGTGCTTGCTTTATTTAAAAAAAAAAAAATCAATACAATTTCCCCACAGATCCATGATGTAAAATTCTATAATCAAGCCTTGTAGATTTGTAATTATGGTATGTCAGCTACATTTAAACAAGAGTGTTAAAAGATTGTTAAAGTTAAACTAACACAATTGCAGTGTGAATTGTCCTAGTCTCATTCTAATCTACTGGTGTCACTTTCATTTAATCAGAGGAAAACTATGGGCCAATGTCAGTGCTATTTCCAATGCCCTAACATTCTTTGTTCACATTGGATTTTAAGCCATTACCAATCTAAAATGGTTATAAAAAGATATATTTCAGAAAGCATTTTAATGAATTAATTCATTCACCAGTGGACATTTTTAGCAGGCTTTATTGAAAATAAGTTGGCTTTAAAGTTATTAAATAACCTTTTATGTTAAATGAATGAAAACATTTTGTTCTTGCAGAAGAATTTCTTGAATTTACCATAAATACAGCTTAAGAAGAGAAAAACCCTTATTTTATAAACAGAAATCATACTTGGAAACTTATGGTCGACATATGTCATTTAGCTGAAATAACATATCAGCATTTAAAACATCAAGGCTATTTTTTTCTTCTGCTTTAGTGAAAAATGGGGGAAAGACAGTATCTTCAAAAAATGGTATTGAGAAAACTGGACAGCTGCTACTTTCTCATACCATATACAAAAATGAACTCACTATGGATTAAAGACTTGAAAGTAATACCTGAAACCATAAAACTTCTAGAAGAAAAAATAAGCACTACGCTCTTTGACGTCAGTCTTAGCAAGATCTTTTTGGATTTGTCACCTTGGGCAAGGGAAACAAAAACAAACAAATGGAACTAATCAAAGTAAACACCTTTTGCACAACAAAGCAAAACTATCAACAAAATGAAAAGGTCACCTACTCAACAGAAGGTATTTGCAAACATATATCTGATAAGGAGTTAATATCCAAAATACACAAAAAACTCTCATAACTCAAGATCAAAAACACAAACAACCTGATTAAAAAACAGGCAGAGTACCTGAATAGACATTTTTCCAAAGAAGATATACATATCGCCAACAGGCACAGGAAAAGATGCTCAACATCACTCATCATCAGGGAAATGCAAATTAAATCTACAATGAGCTATCACCTCACACCTGTCAGAATGGCTAGTAGCAAAAAGAAAACAAATAACAGGGCTTCCCTGGTGGCACAGTGGTTAAGAATCTGCTCCGGGAAGATCCCATGTGCCGCAAAGCAACTAAGCCCATGCGCCACAACTACTAAGCCTGCGCTCTAGAGCCCACGAGCCACAACTACTGAGCCCACGCGCCGCATCTACTGAAGCCGGCACGCTCTAGAGCCTGTGCTCCGCAACAAGAGGAGCCCGCGCGCCGCAACGAAGAGTAGCCCCCGCTCACCGCAACTAGAGAAAGCCTGCGCATAGCAACGAAGATCCAACACAGCCAAAAATAATAAATATAAATAAATTTTAAAAAAGAAAACAAATAACAAATGTTGGTGAGGATGTGGAGAAAAAGGAACCCTTGTGTACTGCTGGTGGGAATGTAAATTGGTGCAGCCACTATAGGAAACAGTATGGAGATTCCTCAAAAAATTAAAAATAAAGCTACTATACAATCCAGCAATTCCACTCTTGAGTATTTACCCGAAGAAAACTAAAATACTAATTCAAAAAGATATATGCACTCCGATGTTCTCTGCAGCACTTACAACAGCCAAGATAGGGAAGAAACCTAAGTGCCCATGAACAGATGAATAAAGAAAATGTGATTGATATATATATTTATAATTACTTATACATACACACACAATGGAATATTAGCCATAAAGAAGAATGAAATCTTGTCATTTGTGACAACATGGATGGACTTAGAGGGCATTATCCTAAGTGAAATAAATCAGACAGAGAAAAACAAATACTATGTGATTTTACTTATATGTGGGATCTAAAAAACAAATGAACAAACATAACTAGACAGAAACAGAATCATAGAGAGAACAAACAGGTGGTTGCCAAAGGGGAGGCATGTGGGGGAGAAGAGAGAAATAGGTGAGGGAGATTAAGAGGTACAAACTTCCAGTTACAAAATAAATGAGTCACAGGTATGAAAGGTACAGTGTGAATACAGTCAATAATTATGTAACATCTTTGTATGGTGACAGATGGTAACTAGACTTATCATGGTGTTCATTTTGAAATACAGAAATGTCAAATTACTATGTTGTATATCAGGAACTACCACAGCGTTGTAGGTCAATTATACTTCAAAAACAAAAAAAACTCATAGGAAAAAAGATCAGATTTGTGGTTACCAAAGGTGGGGAGTGGGGGAGAAGGGGAATTGGATAAAAATAGTCAAAAAGGTACAAACTTCCAGTTATAAGGTAAATAAGTACTACTAGGTATGTAATGAACAACATGATAAATATAATTAACACTATATGTTACCATGAAAGTTGTAAGAGAGTAAATTCTGAGTTCAGATCACAAGGAAAAAAATTTTTTCTATTTCTTTAATTTTGTATCTATATGAGATGATAAATGTTCACTAAACCTATTGTGGTAATAATTTCATGATGTATATAAGTCAAATCATTATGTTGTATACCTTAAACTTATACAGTTGCTGTATGTCAATTATATCTCAATAAAACTAGAAGAAAAAAATCAGTGCTGTATCTTCTACTTTAGAGAAAAGTATTTTCTAAATCACCAATAATTTAATACAGGAAAAAAAGCTTCTCTGTCGAAACTTCATATTTACAGGATGCATTTAAGTTCTAAGTAAAGTACAACATTCAATTCACAGTTGTACTATCAACAAATAGTCTCCAAATAATCACAGCACACACAAAACAGTGCTATGTTAGCTACTTACGTAAGTACTAATACGAATCACCCTGGTTTGCTTGGGACTTTCCCAACTTTAGCACTGTAGGTTCCATATCCTGGAAACCCTTCTGTCCCAGGTAAACCCAGACAACTAATGTCAGCGAGACATTGGGGGGCGGGAGGTGGGGGAGATTTACAGTTCTGCACTGGAGAAGAAGAAATTTGGAGTCATATCTGGTAACTCCTTGCTAGGGCTGCCAGATTAGCTGTGCCCAGTCACATATAAGTAGGTCTAGCAATCTGGAACATGGATTCAAATCTTTATTTTTATTTTTATTTTTTCACACACACATACACACTTTATTAATTTATTTATTTACATTGAAGTATAGTTGACTTATAGTGTTGTGTTAGTTTCAGGTGCACAGCAAAGTGATTCAGATATACATATACATATATATGTTCTTTTTCAGATTCTTTTCCATTATATGTGATTACAAGATATTGACTATAGCTCCCTGTGCTATACAGTAGGCTCTTGTGTTTATCTATTTTATATATAGTAGTGTGTATATGTTAATCCCAAACTCCTAATATAAGCCCTTAAATTATCAAGGATGAACAAAAAGGAGGCTGTGATTATTTCAATAGAAAACTCGAGTAAATCTGACCTTGCTTAATACTGTCTGGCATTGATCATTCAATTAATCTCAGTAAACTTAGGTCAGGTGGCTATTCCATGCCAGGCACTGAAGACAGCAGTGAACAAGACAGTTTCGTCACTGATGTCACTCCCAGTCTCAAGGGAAGATAAGAAGATAAAGAAAAATATTCCAGTGATGTTGGTGTAATTTGGTAAAGGATATTCAGTCTCATTTGTTAAATATTTGTCAAACATCAAATCTTTAAAAACAGCCTGCAAGACCCAAACCTACCAACTAATACCCATTAACAAGGAGTCACATGTGAACACAGGCTGCTGCTTGAAGAAACTTGTATATTACCCAGCCCCTAGTGCACACATATCTCTAATTCACAGCCAGAATTAGCCCTAGAAAAACAATCCCATTGCAAGGGAGGAGATATTTGACAAGTCCTACAAGTCAGGAACTCAGTACCAAGTCAGACTCATTGCTGTCTAACTCTCACCTTACAAGCCATTCCTAGTAACTGGACTCTCCTGTTTCTAGGGGTCTAACCTCTCTCTTGAAATCTATTTCAGGAAATCAGATCCTTTGCCTTTGTTCCCATGTGAAATAACAAAGTTTCTCTAGGACTAGAGCACTGTGAGGCTTCTGCCTATTTCCTTAGGGTCTAAAATCACCATTTTGCCAACATGCTGAAATGCGCATCTTCCACTCATTGTTTGATCTCTCAGTTGCCAAATACCACCTTTTATTTATTGCCTGTTTCCATACTCCAGTAATATTCCATCTGCCTGTCCACATTTCTTTCTAAAACCCACTACAGGGAACTTTCAGATCACCTGAAGTATTTTAGCAGATTTGATTAGACGCTAAACTCTAAGAATCTACCCTCCCAAGCACACAGCCTACCCAAACTGAACTCTAGGACTAACACCTAGAATATATTTCTAAATGGTTCTGAACTCCTGGAAAGAAAACTGAAGGAATTCTGGGCTTGAATGACTTTAAATCTCTTTTTCCAAATAAAAGTTGTTACTTCTGAAGATAAATGAGGTGATGGGAAATGAACATCTTGACTAGAAAAAAGGTGCTGAGAACAGAAACTGAATTTTAGACCACTGCTTTAAGAAACCAATGCACAGAATGCCGTTCACAAAACCAAGAACATGTCTGAATCATGAAACTAACTGAGAAGTCTTTGAAACTAAATTTGGAGGAGAAAAAATGCATACCTTTTTATTATAAAAAATGTTTAATATATATAGATAAGAATATAATGAAGACCCATGACCATTCATCCCCAACAATTATTAACGTGTTGCCACATCTGCCTCATCTATTTTTTTCCTTTGCTGAAGTATAATGTAGAATTTTAAAAAAAACAGGATACTAAGGCAGAAGATGGAAGGAGTCAGAGTAAAATAATTTTCAGGAGAATGTAACAGGAGAATAGGGAACAATATTTATGGATTTAGAGAGTTATCTACCAAGGCAAAATATGAGTAATAAGCAGCTAAAATAGAAATTTTAGGTTTTTTAAAAACCATATCTCATTTCAGTATATATGGGAAAGCTCTACACCAAAATGTCAACAGAAAAGCCATGAAAAAAATGTACAGTAGGCATTTCCATTAATTTATAAGCAATTTGAGATATTATGAAGTAAATTATGAGGGGATTTCATAAAAATGATAAATTTACTTATGTATGAAGAATCAAAATTAGTGTGATAATGCTCTATTATTGAAATAAAATGAAAACAAAACTTTATTTCCAAGCAGTTTCCATAAGTACTTAAAAATTTTTGAAAGCCTGAAAACTTAAATTATTATCTAAATGAGTGTGTCTTCCCACAAATAACAAATGCTGGTGAGGATGTGGAGAAAAGGGAACCCCTGTACACTGTTGGTGGGAATGTAAATTGGTGCAGCCACTATGGGAAACAGCATCGAGGTTCCTCAAAAAACTAAAAATAGAACCACCATATGATCCGGCAATTCCACTCCTAGGTATTTATCTGAAGAAAATGAAAACACTATTTCGAAAAGATACATGCACCCCCATGTTCACAGCAGCATTATTTACAGTAGCAAAGCTATGGAAGCAACCTAAGCGTCAGTCAACTAATGAATGGATAGAGAAGATGTGATATACATACACACACACACACACACACACACACACACACACATATACACATGACAGAATACTACTCAGCCATAAAAAAGAATGGAATTCTGCCATTTGCAACAACATGGATGGACCTACAGGGTATTATGCTTAGTGAAGTAAGTCACACAGGGAAAGACAAACACTATATGTTATCACTAATATGTGGAATCTAAAAAATAAAACACACAAATGAATATAACAGATCAGAAACTGACTTACAGATATAGAGAGCAAACTAGTAGTTACCAGTGGGGAGAGGGAAGGGAATGGGGTAGAATAGGGGTAGGGGATTAAGAAGTACAAACTACTACATATAAAATAAATAATCTACAAGAATATATTGTACAGTACAGGGAATATAGCCAATATTTTATAACTTAATGGAGAATAATTAATAAAAATTTTGAATCACTGTTATACACCTGAAACTAATATTGTAAATCAACTATACTCAATAAAAAAGTCATTTCTCATGACTTTCCCTCTAAAGCACTCTTCATTATACCCTGGTACTTCTGCCAAATAGATTTATGAAAATGACATAACCAAAGTAAGTCTAACAAAAGTGAAAACAGAACTTGGGGGTAATAGGGCAAATTATATTTTCAGTTACACATCTCAACTCCCTTTCTATTATCACACGTTTTAAAAAATACTCTTCTGGGGGGCACTGTAGCTTAAAACAAAAGGTTGTAGATCAGAAACCCTAGTGCTTTTCCCTGTTCTGCCACTAACTAGCACAGTGACCCCGGACAAGTTTACTTTTCCTATTTTAACTTCATTAAACCTCAGTTTCTCATCTGTAAAATGGGAATACAAACCATAGTATTAGTTAACATTTACTAGTACTTACCACATACTGTTAAACAGAAGAGCAGGCATTTTTTGGAACAACTGCACGAGGCGGGTACTTACTCCATTTTACAAACCAGGAAACTGAGGCACGGTGCAATGTAATATATTCAAAAATACATAATATATGGCAGAATCAGGACTGGAATCCAAGCAGTCTCACTTCAGAAAAGGCTGTACATTTCACTACTACTCATCCTATCTCCTTACCGCCTTAACAATAATGACAGCTTCTGGAAAGCACAGTGCAATGCTGTGCTAAGCCGCGGAGGCAATATCTTAAAAAGTGAATTTATTCTCCCCTTTGCCTTGTCCTTCCTCTGGTGAAAATATCAACACAGGGAGGAAAGGTGGGCAGAGGAAGAAGCCAGAGAGCTAGGATTAGACATGTTTACTGCCAAATAACCTGCTTCTTCAGAAGGCTGTTCATCTTTTCTCTTGGAATGCCTCATCAAAAAGTTTCATCTTTTGGGGTCTGAACAATAAAGGCCTAATAAGCACTCCAGTGTCTCACAGCAGTGAGAACGACGGCGAATTACAGGACTGGCCTACACAGGATAGTTACTTGAACAGCACCCCACAAGCTCCGGGGCGAGCCTCGGGGAAGCTAGCCGGGGAGTGAGGCCACAGAAGTTTGTCGAGTGTGCTGGAAGTTCACACCGCAGTTCTTCAGACTGCGAGTCCCGCCTGCCATGTTAGATGACAGGGCGCCCGCAAGGTCCCATTTCTAATGAGGGCCGGGCTCGCAGCAACCCCCTAAACTTCACAACGGGCTCGCGCGTCCACGTGAGCGCAGGTAATGGACCGGAAGCGCCCCCCACCAGCCAGGTTCCGCAGGGAGACCCGGGCGGCGCACTCAGAGATACGACCCCAGCCCGCCCCGCCCTCGAGAGCCGGGCCGCCGCCCCTCTGCCTCCCCGACTGCGGGCGCCGGAGGGGTGGGGCCGCCGCGACCTTCACCGCTCCGCGGCTGGGTTTTGGAAGGGGCAGGCGCGGGGAGGGGAGTGCCCCGGTCCGGTGACTTGGGCACCTGCGGGCCCCCTCCGTTCCCGCCTCGTCGCCACCGGCCGCGGCGCCCCAGTTGAGGCCTGGAGTCCGGGGCCCAGCTCGGGCCTGCGCTCCGCCCGGCCTCTCGGGCCGCCAAGGGGCGAGGAAGAGGAGGCGGCGGCAGCTGCGCCGCTCGTGGCTCCTTACCGCTTCACCACGCCGGTTTTGATCTTGATCTGCCTCACGCGAGAATCGGCCATGGTCCCTCGAGCGCCGCGGGAATGAGTGGCGGAGAGCCGGGTAACCGTTGAGGGAGACTAAGCGAAGGAAGCGGGTCTATAGGCGTAGCCGGCGCTGGCCGGCGCGCATGCGCACACTCCGGCGCGGCGCGGGAGCCATGCTGCCGCTGCCGCCACACCCGCTGGGCGTGGGTCTAGGGTCGCGAGCCAAGGGCGGGTTACCACTCACCCACCTCCACCGAGTTTCCCGCTCGCAGAACCTGGCTTGTCTATCTCAAGTAGCCCTCCTTTTTATTCTTGAACAGCCCTCCTCTTAGTGTGAATACAAGTTACACTTTTCCCGGTCTCCACAGCCCGGGCGTTTGCGGAAACTTGTGTCTCCCCGGATAGACTGGTTTGGCCATGACATTGCTTTGCGAGATTATCCGCTGAAAGGACGGAGTGACCTAAAAATTGAAGATATTTTCGGTGTCATTATCTTATGTCAAATGGGGTAAAATGATGCAGGTTTAAAGAAATAAACTACCGTCATGCACGCAGTTAAGAAAATCCTTACCCTACACCTCAGACCTCTGCAGACAATGTTTGTGGATAAATGCACCTAACAAAAAAAACGACTATAGGACTTATCCAAAAATCATTACCTCTAGTAAATCTTAAATATCCAACTTACAAAAATTGTGTGGCATAAAAAAGCTTGGGCTTCGTGGTCAAACAAACCCACTGACCTTTGGTATTAAAGGGGTTTTACCCTTTAATAGCTGACTGACACTAGGCACATAGGACACTTAACCTCGCTGCTGAGGTTTTTGCCTTGTATGCAAAATAGAAATAATGTCCACTTTACAGAGTAGATATGAAGGTTAAAGCTCAACGCCTGACATAATACTCAACAGCTTTTGACTATTTTATATTTTCAAAAAATGTGTCTATTGCATAAAATGAAACAAACCTCCAGTGAGCCCTGGCAACCTCTTCCCGGCGGAGTCCCCCAAGGAACGCAGGGCAGAGCCTCCTTCCTTTTATAGTTTCTTGGTATCATTCTTAAAGGCCTCTCTTTACCCTTCCCTACACTTGATTCACTCCTTCTGGCTTTTGTGACTAGCTCTGGACAGTTCAAGACCCTGACAGTTCAGGAACCTTAGTATAAATCCAAGATCAAAACCCACCTCCTGGAGAAAGTCTACCACGACTGACCCCTGCCCATTTAATGCTCCCTGGATACTTTGGAATCACCCAAAATTAATTTTTATTTTTGGTATATTTCTTTTTTTAAAAAACAAATTTATATAGTTATTGGCTGTGTTGGATCTTCGTTGCTGCATGCGGGCTTTCTCTAGTTGCAGCGAGCAGGGGCTGCTCTCGCGGGCTTCTCATTGCGTTGGCTTCTCTTGTTGAGGAGCACGGGCTCTAGGGCGCGTGGGCTTTAGAAGTTGTGGCACGCAGGCTCAGTAGTTGTGGTGCACGGGCTTAGCTGCTCCGCGGCATGTGGGATCTTCCTAGACCAGGGATCAAACCCGTGTCCCCTGCACTGGCAGGCGGATTCTTAACCACTGAGCCACTAGGGAAGCCCTATTTTTGGTATATTTCTTTTAAAAACTATTGTTTGAGTCCTTCACGAGGGTGTGCTCACTCTCTTCATTGGGTTATAAACATCTTTAGAGGCAAGAATCTTGTCTTCTATAAATCTTCCTCTCCTAACGTCCACCTGTGTTCTGTACACAGCAGGTGTTAAATTCAGTAAATACTGTCATCTGACTGGTTGGCACACTGAAATAAACTTCAGGTGACACAGCAGACCTATGAAATACTGGGGGGTGGCGGGGCGGGGGAGGTCAAAACAAAACAAAACAGAAAAACCAACAGACTCAACACAGCAAAATGCTACAAACAGGAATCCAGTAGATCATTAATATAAAGTTACTGGGCAACCTCTTAAGGCAAAGAAAAAACAGCAGTGAAACCCACACACCAAAAGATTGTGCTGATAGGGCTCTTGCTATTGTCAAGGATCTTCCTTTAGTCAGGCAACAAAAGCCTTGTAACTCTTCATGCTTTCCTTTTTGCCTTGGTTTCCAGAACCTTAGAGCTTAGTTTTGCACTGATTTGCAGGATTTCCCTCAGCCTAGGTTTTTTGATGTAAATACCTAATATCTCCCCAAACCCCCAACTCTACCTCCACCCATTTGCTTTTTTTCTCTTTGTTTTAATGATTTCTATGTGTGAACCAGTAATACATAAATGTAACATACCAGCCAAAAGACCTGTATATTTCGATATTTATACGAATGTCTATCCTACCGTATTCTTAGTTTCCTATTTAGAACCTCCCAGATGACTTATTTATTTATTTATTTATTATTTTTTATTTTTATTTTTTTCTTTTGGTACGCGGGCCTCTCACTGTTGTGGCCTCGCCCGTTGCAGAGCACAGGCTCCGGACGCGCAGGCTCAGCGGCCATGGCTCACGGGCCCAGCCGCTCCGTGGCATGTGGGATCTTCCCGGACCGGGGCACGACCCCGTGTCCCCTGCATGGGCAGGCGGACTCCCAACCACTGCGCCACCAGGGAAGCCCTGACTTATTTATTTAACAAACACTTTGTATGGGGCTTAATAAGGGATACCACTGTATCCCAGCAGGTAGCAATGCCTGGCATATAGTCAGTACTCAATAAATATTTCTTGAATGAATAAATGCTGCTTTAAAACTCTTTTTTTCCACTTAACAATATGTCATGGAGCCTTCTCATTTCAGCAAAAGAGCTACTAAGATAATCTGAAATATCTTATCACCCCCCGCCTCACACACACACATACCATTTTTCTCTGCGCCTTGCTCCTTTGGGTCTGGACTTTGAGGAGGTAAACCAACAAGAAGTCATTTTTGTTAGTATGGGAGAGGAGGGCTAACCATAGGAGGCCTGCAACATCTAGGCAGGGAGATGCCCTAGGGTATTTGGAATAGAAACTATGTAAGCTGCATTTCTCACTGTTTGACACTCTTCTGTCCTGTTATCCATAAACCGTAATTGAGTTCTGTTTAAGTATCCCAGCCTGGCCTCAGGTGACCTATAGGAATGACTCTGTAGGGGACTCTCTAAGGGATAAGTTTATTAACATTCGAGATTGAGGGTTAAAGAGATCTGAGAGATCCTCAGGACTGGGTGAATCTAGTAGAATGAGAGGAAAGTCTAGCCATCTCATCTGTGAGTGGCAATTCTCCATTGCTAATAATCTTAGATGGTTGAGGTAATATTTTATTAAAGAATGCTGCAGATTCCCTTACAAATACAGGTTGTTTTCCCCACACACTTACAGAGCTATAAATTTAGTCTCACCATCCCTTCATGTCATTCTCTTCCAATTGACTCCAAGCTCCTCAAGATTAGAGACCACATCACATTCATCTTAGTCTCCCCAGCAGGAAGCTTCATGCCTAATGGCAAGTAGATGCACAGTATTTGCTGAGTTAAATAAAAGTCAAATATGGGACTGAGATAGATTTCTAATTTTGATGAAAGCAAGAGACCGGCCATGTTTTTATCAACAGTACTTCTTTGTTTAAGTAATCTCTCCAGGGTGTCTTCTCCAGCTGGCCATCTTGTTTTATGAAATGAAATTACAACATCAGAGCAACTGCACACTAGGCCCCATAGCCCTAATAAATGTTGTTTTAAGCCACTAACTTTGAGGTAATTAATTCATTATGCATCCATAGATAACTAGTACAAAGGTTATGCATGGGCTCCTTTTCATCAAGGCTGATCTAGCTACTACTACTGCTGAATAGCTAACCTGCCGGCAGTAAAGACCAATTTTGACCTCTTGATGTGGCACCATGCCAAGAGAAGATTATCTGGTGGCAGCTTGATTATCTGGTGGACCCCTTCCACCCTGGAAAGTACAGTGTAGCAGCCATCGGTTTATACCACTCAGGTCTACCTTCAAGAGAAACTTCTGTGGGGAGCATAGTTGACTGTCAGCCTTAAAGTTCCACAACTTTGGATTCACATATTTACCCCAAGTCCATACTTCCATCCCAGCTAATTATTGAGCTAGTAGTGGTACTAAAGCCAGATGATTCCTCTATGGGAAACCTTTACTTGGGAACTCCCTATCAACCTGGTCAAGATTTTATAAGAACTGCATTGCAGTCTGAAGCTTTTTCTACCCAATCTTTCCTTCCTCTTTCTTATTACAGGTGTCAGACCACCTGCTTTGCAGTCTGAAGGTTCTCCCTGCCACTTCTGCTCCCTCCCACCACATTCTTCACAGATGTTTCCTCCAATAAATTCTTGTGTGTCTAATTCCTATCTTGGCATCTGCTTCTTGAAGGGTCTAAAATGACACAGGCAATGATTTATCCTTATCAGAATTGACATCTATTCCAGATATGGATTTGTTTAATGACATGGTAAATTCATGACTCAACATTGCCTAAGATCAAAGGAAATGTAACAATGAGACCACAGAATCCACTGGTCTTATCATATGCCCCATCACCTAGAAGCAACCAGCTTAATAGAAAATAGAATGGCCTGTTAAAGACTCAGCTAAAGTGACAATTCAGGGATAGTACACTTGGGATTGGGGCACCATTCTCCAGGATACGATATATGTACTAAACTAATAGCTGACATATTGTCTCTCAATACATAGAATACATGGAATGGAACCAAGAAACCAAAGGATGGAAATAGGATAGGGACCTTTCACCATCACATCCAGTAATCCACTTGCGGAATCTGTTCTTACAGTAATCCATGCCACCTTAGGCTCTGTTAGATTAGAGGCCCTAGTTCCATGGAGAATGCTTCTATGATAGGCAATAGCAAGAATTCCATTGAACCTGAAGCTATGCCTACTATTTGATTGCTATGGACTTTTCATATGAGTGGATCATCACGCAAAAAAAGAACTTACTAGTAGTGGAACTTGATCCCAAATTCCATAAAGAACAAGGGTTGCAACTTCACATGATGCAGAGAAGAGTGTCTGGAATTTAGGGCATTCATTAGGAGTATTGCTGTAAGTCACTAAGTTTATGGTGATTTGTTACAGCAGCAAGAGGAAACTAAAACACCCACTGTGGACTGATGTCACCTCCTGTGGCCCAGCCTTCTTTTCTCTCCCGAACAGTGTTTCTACCAACCCATAAAGGTCAGCCGGGGCATTAGTCATACCACTTCTATGACCGAATGCATAACTCTTCTTAGGAAGCCGTGGAGAAAGGTCAGGTTTCAACAGAGTCTACTAAAGGTAAACATACGCACACCCTATAATCCACAAATTCTTCTCCAAGTACAAATGCTTATGTTTCCGAAAAGACATGTACAAGAATGTTAAGGGAGGACTATTTACAACAGTCAGAAACTGTAAACAACATAACTCTGTGGCTTCCCTTTTCACTCTCTGAATGGTATGTTAGATGAACAGAAGTTCTTGATTTTAGATTTAGATTTTAGTAGTCCAGTGACTACATTCTTCCCTTTATGGTGAGTGCTTTTTGTATTATATTTAAGAAATCTTTGTCTACATACATCATGAAGATAGTATCCTATGTTTTATTATAGAAGACTTTTTTTTTTTTGCCGTACGCGGGCCTCTCACCGCTGTGGCCCCTCCCGCCGCGGAGCACAGGCTCCGGAGGCACAGGCCCAGCGGCCACGGCGCACGGGCCCAGCTGCTCCGCGGCACACGCGATCACCCCGGACCAGGGCACGAACCCACGTCCCCTGTATCGGCAGGCGGACCCCCAACCACTGCACCACCAGGGAAGCCCAGAAGACTTATTTTTTTACCTGTCACATTTAGATCCACATTCCACTAGAATTTATGTATGGTGTAAGTAGAAGTCAATATTAAATTTTTTACCATGTGAATTGATCACTATTTAAAGCCTTCCCCATACTATGTTTTCTGCTCTATTTATAAATTGTTAAGGGCATCTATGGTAGATACTATTAACTGGCTTACTAAACACTCATTCCCCAAACTCTTCTTCTTACCTGTTTCCACTGTAGGGCTTATTCTCTCAACCTTCCTTGCAGCTAGAGGTGGTGAGTTAGATATAACTGGAAACAGGTAGGTGGTTGATGGAAATGCTTTGGATTTCTTGATAAAAGGAACAAATATAGGCAACTGCCCCTTTCCCACTTCTTCAATGAAAGTAGATGGAAGAACTGGACTTAAAACATCCACCTTTCAATCATGAGGAAAAGACAAATATTTCAGAGATACCAGTCATGACATCATTGAGCTGCTGAGCAAAAGCCAGTGGCTGTCCCTAGTCATCTTATGTGAGAAAAACAAATCCTTACATATTTAACTACTGTTTATGAGATTTCTGTTACTTGCGGCCCAAAGGAATTTCTAACTAATACAAAATCCATTAGAACTCCATGTGTATGTCTTTGTTTGGGAGCGGGGGAAGATATAGCCATTGGATCTTTGGAAGAAAGATGCCTATGAAAACAAAAATCTCTCCAATTGTGGCTTTCATAATGTGCTGTATTATCATTGTATGCATGTATTAAACATGCAACTTAAATGGCCACAGGTCACAGAGTATGGAGGTCGGAAGGCTGCATGTTTTAGACAACAGGAGTTCTACACAGGCATCCAGAGAATATTATCCTTTTGTCAGTGACTTACAGAGGGCCCTATTTACAGCTGAACAGGTATCTGATATAACAATCCATTGCTCTGACACATACTGCAATCACGATGTGCAGTTTTTAATGCATCATGTTACATTAGCTCAGCCTATGGTCTAATACCGTGTAACATAAATTTTGCCAAAAGAAATGACATTACATGACACTGACTTTTAAAAGACACACTATTTTTTCAGATCACATACCTTTTACCCATGAGTGCCCAAGTCAAAAATCAAGCTGGCAGACAAAAGTGGCATGAATGTGTAGCCTCAAGGCAGCAGATATATCTTGAGTAGTTTTGCACATTTCTACCTGTAGTCAATGACTCCATTCCATTTTTATGTTGAAATGCATGAGCAACATTAATGGACCTTTTTTTTGTCACCTGAAGTACGACTTTTATTCAGGGTCAATCAGGAGAGACCTGGAAGGTGTTTTTGGATTACACGCTATAGATAAAATCTTTTTATGTGTTTATCATGAGCTCTCTGACTGTTCTATTTGAAACTCTCACCAAAATATTTATGACTATTTTATTTGTATCATATCTCGGACACATTATTCCTTTCAGTAAGATATTTTTCTTAGGTGTGAAATATTTTCAATTGTCATTATATATTCTTTTTTGATATTAATTAGAAGCACAAAAAAAAGATAAGGTTTTTGGACAACATATTACAGTTTCTAGATTACTAAAAGAATATTCTAAATACTGGGTCACAAAGATCCATTCATACAGGTTTTTTAATTTAAATTATTTACTTCTTTTTTTTTTAATTTACTTCTTTTTGAAATTATCTTCTAACAGAATTTCTTGTCCATTACAGTAAACTACTTAAGGCCTAGAGAATTCTTCTTGTGTTACAAACCTAAAGTAAAAAGAAAAAATTAAGCTATCAAAACTATGAAAACTATCAAAAGCTATCAAAGCTATGAAAACTTACTAGAATTCTGCAGAATAGTCTGCTAATAGGAAGGGAGTCTGTGAAATGGCTTTTCCCCTAGTATTTTAAGGTAATATAAAGATATTACTTCTTAATTGAGGAGAGGAATTTCAACTTCCACAACTTCAATTCTAACATTACTACCCTAATATATATATATATATATTTTTTTTTTTTTTTTTTTTTGCGGTACGCGGGCCTCTCACTGTTGTGGTCTCTCCCGTTGTGGAGCACAGGCTCCGGACGCACAGGCTCAGCGGCCATGGCTCACGGGCCCAGCCGCTCCGCGGCATGTGGGATCTTCCCGGCCCGGGGCACGAACCCGTGTCCCCTGCATTGGCAGGCGGACTCTCAACCACTGCGCCACCAGGGAAGCCCTACCCTAATATTTAATTACTGTATTGTTATTTAATTATTACTACAATTATTTCTGTTCCCTTATTAGCATATTTTTTGCACACCCTTGTGTGGGTGTGATTGCCATTTAACCATGTAGTTGTGATTTTTAAGAATTCTTTTAGTATAAGAGTTATATGCTTCCAAACAGATAACTAATAAGAACCTGCTGTATAGCAGAGGGAACTCTATTCAATACTCTGTAATGGCCTATATGGGAAAAGAATCTAAAAAAGAAACAGTGGATATATGTATACGTATAACTGATTCACTTTGCTGTACTGAAACTAACACAACATTGTAAATCAACTATACTACACAAAAAAATTTTTTTCAAAAGAACTAACCGCCCCCCACCCGCCACCCCCAGCAAAGAGTCATATGCTTCCAAGTGATATGGAAGCTTTAGAGTGGATAGAACTTAACCAATTCTCCTTGGCTTTTTAGCCACACAAGAAATCATAGTAACAGAATTCAATAATAACCTTGGTTAAATACAGTAAAACAACTGGAAGTCTAATATGACACCAAGTAACCAGTAATTAATGATTAATTTTTTTCCCACTTTTTACTCAAATGTTTTGGTATTTAGTCACACAGTGACTGCTCCTGAAATGATTAAAAGCAGGAACTGGGGCCTCAGTGACACATTCTTACTGGAAAACCTTGAGCAATTTACTAATTCTCTCTGAGACTCAGTTTCCTCAACTGTAAAGTGGAGATAAAATATCTGCCACATAGGGTTGTGGTGGATGTGAAACTTATATAAGACAATGTATGTGAAGGACTTAGCACAATGCCTGGCACATCATAAATACTCAATAAATGGTAATTATTGTTATTATCTTAACTCATGTGGGAAAAGAAAAAAATTATCCAGAATTGATGCTCTTTATTAAAATTATATTATGGAACAAGTTTATTTTTTTTTTTAGTGAACTAGCAAAGGATTCCAAAGCAAACGAGATATAAATATTATTGGACTAATCTTCTATTACAAACAGTAAAGGAAAGGAATCCTCACACGTTAAATTTATTATTGGCAATTTGCATTATTAAAATATCCTTTCAATGAATACATTTAAAATATTCTGTGTAAACTGTGTATTTATGCCTATCAGGTTTAATGCCAGCTATATACCTTTGGAAAAGGTATAAACTTTTAATTTTTCTTCTGAAAGGCTTTAGGTACGATAAAATGCAATAATGTAAAAAAAATGCAATAATGTAAATAAAGATACAATTCTTAACATGTAGTAAGTACTTAATAATGATAATTGTTATTATTTCCAAACAAGGCAGAGTCTATGCACATGAACTTTCATCACTCTGAAGGGCATATTGTATATTTTTAAAATACTTATAACAATATTTAAAATAGTGACTCTTAATTCAGCCTATATTTTTCTTCTAGCGCAGAAAAAAAATTCAGGTAAGAAAACTGCAGAAAGGTAAAGGAAAACAAAGACAAAAATCAATAAAATTACAGAAAAGGCATTATTAGTGTTCAATTCTTTATTTAAAGAATGAGAATTCATCTTTGCCAGATCATTGGAGAACAAACACTGGGAATGCAATATTGTTTAACTCATATTAACTAAAAAGTAGTGCCTACAAGTAAAGACTGATATATAATTTAAGTTGTTTGCACTATTACACACAGTGGAATTTTGCTTTCCTTTCTTTATAAAAGTTAATTTCCGTAAGTAACGATGGAAAGAAAAATCAGTTTTACAGAAACTGCTTTGTAAGTGGTGGGTGAAGTTTGCTTGGATACCACATTAATCAAAGCAACTATGTTTTAACTGTTCTAATAGGAATGAAAAATAGTAGGGGAGAATAGTAGGGGAGAACATTCAAGACACCTTGTCTTTCTGGACCATAATGTAGCTCTCAGCTACAAAATGATACGAGTATGCGGTATGGACACTTTGTGAATTATTCAAAAGGAGAAAGGGAAGCTTCAGCGGAAACTACCAGCTCCCAGTGGCTGTTGCAAACTGTTTCAGCTGGACACTCACTGTGCCCTTTAAACTTTCTTTCTTTCTTTCTTTTTTTAATAAAGTTATTTATTTATTTATTTATTTGGCTGTGTTGGATCTTCGTTGCCGCGCGCAGGCTTTCTCTAATTGCGTTGAGTGGGGGTTTCGCGGGGGTTACTCTTCGTTGTGATGCATGGGCTTCTCATTGTGGTGGCTTCTCTTGTTGCAGAGCACCGGCTCTAGGCACGTGGGCTGCAGTAGTTGCGGCATAAGGGCTCAGTAGTTGTGGCGCACAGGCTTAGTTGCTTCGCGGCATGTGGGATCTTTCCGGACCAGGGCTCGAACCCATGTCCCCTGCATTGGCAGGCGGATTCTTAACCACTGAGCCACCAGGGAAGTCCCTAAACTTTCATTATCCACGTTTTTGCTTTTGCAACCAATTGGAAATTGATATAAAACTACAAAGACAAAACGAGTGAAAAACACAGATGAATTTAATATAAAGCTAGGAGCTGAAAGAAAATGGAGGGCAGGAGTGATTTGAGAAAAGGAAAGAAAAAAGGGTAGAAATACATTTGGGGTTAAATTGGTCCAAAGGGTGTGCTCAAGGTACTATAACCTTACTGAATCTATTAGTTCTGTTACAAAGAGAGGAATGTTGACGTCTCCTACCATAACTGCAGATACATCTCTTTCTCCTTGCAGTTCTGCCAACTTTTCCCTTGTATATTTTGAAGCTCTGTTATTGGGTGCATTCACATTTAGGACTGTTATGTCTTTTTGGTGAATTAACTCTTTTATCAGCCTGTAATGTCTCCCTTTATCCTTGGTGATTTTCTGTGCTATGAAGCCTACTTTGTCTTATCTTAGTACAGTCACTCCCTATTTCTTTTGAGGAGTGTTCATATGGTATATCTTTCTCCATCCTATTACTTTAACCTACTTATACAATTATATTTGAAGTGAGTTTCTTGTAGACAACGTATAGTTTGGTCTTGTTCGTTTACTTTTTTGCTGACCATTCTATCTCTGTCTTTATCTGATGTATTTAAACCATTTACATTTTTTTAAAAACATTTATTTATTTATTTATTTGGCTGCACCGGGTATTAGTTGCAGCACACGGGATCTTCATCGTCGGTGTGGGATCTTCAGTTGTGGCATGCGGGATCTTTAGTTGTGGCATGGGAACTCTTAGTTGCAGCATGTGGGATCTAATTCCCCAGCCAGGGATCAAACCCAGGCCCCCTGCATTGGGAGCACGGAGTCTTAGCCACTGGACCACCAGGGAAGTCCCCTAAGCCATTTACATTTAATGTAACTATCATATGGTTAGATTCAGGTCAACCACTTTATTATTTATTCTTTGTTTGTCCCCTTCATTTTTGGTTCCTCTGTTCCCCATCTTACCTTTGCTGTCTTCCTTTAGATTATTTGAATATTCAGTATTTCATTTTAATTGATCAATTGTCATTTGGGCTATATCTCTTTGTGTGTGTTTGTGTGTGTGTGTGTGTGTGTGTGCTCCAGGGGTTTTAATACATATAGCTAACCATTTATAGTCTACTCAGAGCCAGTATTTTACCACTTTAAGTAAAATGCAGAAGCCTTACAACCATATTGGTCCCTTTGTTTTCCCACTTTTATGTTACAGTGGTCATATGAACTACATGTCACACACAGAAAATGATGTCTAGACGTCTGGTGTCTTGGGAGGTAATTTACATTTGAAAAAAAGAGGGTTATTAAGATGACTATGTGAATGAGGTAAGACAAAGATTAGAATGGAGGTTTTACTGATGGTAGTGTTAAGACTGTAGTAAGGAATCAGGAGTTAAAATACTTTAGATATGCAATGTCATTTGATTCAAATATCTTTGGTGTGGTGCTTGGGAAAGGGAAGGGTGTGGGTGATGGGGAAGGTTGCATATGTTGTAATCATAGTCCTCAAAAAGGCCTATGACTGGGACTTCCCTGGTGGCACAGCGGTTAAGAATCTGCCTCCCAATGTAGGGGACACAGGTTCGATCCCTGGTCCAGGAACATCCCACGTGCCGCGGAGCAACTAAGCCTGTGTACCACAACTACTGAGCCTGCGCTCTAGAGCCTGTGAGCCACAACTACTGAGCCTACGTGCCACAACTACTGAATCCCGCGTGCCTAGAGCCCATGTTCCCCAACAAGAGAAGCCACCGCAATGAGAAGCCTGCACGCCGCAACTAGAGAAAGCCCACGCGTAGCAACAAAGACCCAATGCAGCCAAAAATAAAAATTAATTAATTAATTAATTTTTGAAAAACGCTTACAACTATTTGGCTGCTTTCATATATTATTAATAATGAAATACTTTCTAGAGAAAGAAGGTGCAGGGAGCAATTTCTCTGAAATAGGTGATAGTTGGCTCAGTGCAGAAGCACAAAAACAGACAGTTATTTCAATAAACCCTGCACTGAGCTACATCTGTGTTACCTAGACCTGTGATGGAGGGAGGTTCCAGATTTCAGGGAAGATTAAGGGAATTTATTTATTTATTAATTATCACTAGCCATAAGCTAGTGATCAGCTGGTAAGGTAATTCTGCTTCAGAAGCTTTCCTTTTCAAACTGGGATTTACTAAACAGATCCAAAGTAGCTACCTTTATCAGCAATATTCAGCAATCCAAGCCTGAATAATTACACAAAGCCAGGATTTTTAAATTCGAATTTTGGTTTAAGCCTTAGTACTGCTTATTTCTTTGACATACCAGCTAAACTGTTTCTTCTCTTGGAGACAACTTTTGGCTACAGACTGTTCAAAACTTGTCCTTGAGTTGTTTTTCCTTTGCCCTCCGGCTGCCCCAGAACCCTCCCAGAAGAAAGCAATTGTTAAGCCATGCACTCTTCCCCTAGAATATCCTTTCAAGCTTTTCCTCAAGCCAAAATAACAACCTTTTGACAACTCAGCTCTAAGAAAGCCCCAGAGTAAGCACTCAATACTATGGAAACAATCATCTGACATCATTCCAGTAAATCCATCTTTGAGCTATGCAGTTTGTTTTACTGTAATGGTGTTATTTTGGGATTTATTGGCTTCCAGAACTAAGAAAAAGACATAGAAGCACTGTGAACAACTGCTCAGTTATAAAGGGGGAAAAATCAAATACCTACAAAATGTACCACTCTATTGTTCATTTATTTCTTCTAGTTTTCTTCCTATTTTGACAGGTTATTTGATGTGAACTCATCTTGGTTTTGGTTTTTTTGCAAATCATATATATATAAATTCTGAGATATGAGTAAATATCTTCTTGCCAATTTCAATAAAAGAAAGAGCAGAAAAAATGCAGCCCATATACATCTGTATCATTCAAGATACAGTCAATAGACAGAAACCATACCAGTTACTAGAACAGAGGCAATATAATTGTTATCTAAACTAAGTAAAGAAAAAGGCAAAATGAGGTGTCACAGAGGTAGCAGCTGTGACAAGCATTTACCAGCCCTAGAACTGGGGAACGAAGAAAGGGAGTTGGAATTATTAAAACTTAGGAGCTCAGAGGAGGAAGCTGACCTTGGAAAAGAGGATCTCAGTCAGCTTACACAGGTATCTCTTAGAAGGCAGGATGAATTTGGTTCTGCAATGTTGAGAACAGCTCAAAACTGAATTGAGCTGCTGCTATAGGAAGGAACTGAGGCTGTTGGGATTAAAAAAAAAAAAGGTGATGCTAGTGTGATGTGATGCTCACAGAAATAGGGAACGTTCAGGAAGTACAGGAATGTGCAAGTCCCTTCTTCCTCCTCTAGCATTACAGGCTCCCTGACAAAGAAGAAATGTAGTTTTCAGAATTCTAGACCCAGCATCATGTTGCAAAGTATAAAAGGGTGGGTTTGGACGTGAGAGATAAAAACTTAATCAATAAGTGAACATTTCAACAACTTATTCAAATTGCACTGAAATTAAGCAAGGTGAAGATATCAGATAGATTGGCTGGCTGCTGCTGAGGGGCTCCAGGGAATCACCTTGGAAGTGTTCCCTTCATCCAGGATTTGGTCCTCAGCTTTGCAGGTCCAGAAACTCAACTTTGTCAGAGCACCAAGAACTGATGGAGCTTAGAGGGATGGGGTCACATGATCTGACTTACAAGAGACAGAAGAATAAACTCAAAGGCTAAGGTATTAATTTAGAGTGAGAAATACCACTGCCTAGATGTTTAAACTGGTACACAAATCCTTTCATCTGCAGAAATATGATGTCAGAAGGTAACTGATGGTCATGGAGTGAGAGTGGGAGAGTTAGCTGAATGTGCTCCATGGCTCTAGAGTTGGCTGATGCCATTACAGAGATGTGCTGGGCAAACTGACCAGATATCACATCAGCCAGTTAGTGTCCTCATCACTTGTATAGAGGTAGACAGAGCCCCCCAAAAGCTGACTCTTTCTCTCATCTTTCCCTGGCTCCTGGCCTTCAGCTAGTATCTTTTCTTCAGACAGTTAATATACATAGTCAGTTATAATTTTATTTGTCATTGGTAGATGATGGTCTTAGACAAGTTATTAAATCTTTCTGAGTATTTTCTTTAGATGAGGAAGAATAATCTCTATGTCATGGGGCTGTTGTATATATTAAAAGCAGTAGTCCATGTACATACTCATAGGACCATGTCTAAAACACAGGAAGCTCTCAAAACATGTAAGTTCCACCGCTACTTTTTATCCTGCTTTGATTATAGTAAGACATTCTGCTCTTCTGACATATGTTTCCCTTTAAAAAGATGAGTTAAGTGGCTATATACTATTCCATTGAAAGGATGTATCCTTTTATTTAACCATCAGCTATTATTGGGCAGTAAGATTGTTTCTAATTTTGTGTTATTACACATGATGTTTTATTTCTCGTATCATGCCAGGCTAAATTCCCAGATAGATACTCCCACTGAAAAAAAATCGACCATATTCAAAAGCATCAAGGAGCAGGGAAATAAAAAATATCCAGGCCAAATACTACATGAAGGCAGAACTCAGAAGAGCAAATGCAAACAAACAAACAAACATCTTAAAAGTAGCCAGAGATAAAAGGTAGTTTACTTTGAAAAAAGCAATGGATAAAGATCTATGCTCCCTAAGGCCACAGTGGATGGAAGAAGCCAGTGGAATGATATCCGCAATATGCTAAACTATATTCACTAGCATTTCCTTTAGTGTGGGTCTGCTGCTAGCAAACTCTCTCAATGTTTTTAATCTGAAAACACCTTTGTTTTGCCTTCATTCTTGAAAGATATTTTCACTGGGTAAAGAATTTTAAATTGATAGTGTTTTATTTTCTTGGCACATTGATATTTAAACACACACACACACACATATTTATACTGGAAAGAATGTAAGCTCAAATAGAAGGTCTGAAATGAAAACAAATGAAGATAAGAAAGTGGTAGTTATGTGGGTAAATTTAAAAAATTAACTATAAAACCACAACATATGTACCAATTTTTGTAATTAATATATTTAATTTCCTACTGTAAAATTAAAGATCTTAGAACACTTTAACTCCATTTATTCCCCTTATGATTTCTCTGCAATTATTTTAAATTGCTTACATTTTAAAATTGAGTAAATGACAATAATTTAAAATTAAAATATATGACAACAGTTTCATAGAAATCATGAGAGGAATAAATGGAATTAAAGTGTTCTAAGATCTTATATTCCACAATAAGAAAGTAAACTGCCCAAATGTTCATCAACTGATGAATGGATAAACATTCATCATAAAACATATATTATAAAATTTAGTATATCCATATAATGGTTTATTATTCATAAAATAAAAAGAAATGAAGTACTGATACGTGTTACAACATTGATGAAACTTGGAAACGGTATGCTAAGTGAAAGAAGCCACTCACAAAAGATCACATATTACATAATATCTGTATGAAATGTCCAGAATAGAAAATCTATAGAGACAGGAAGTAGATTAGTCAGGGTGAGAGGTAATGGGGAGGTAACTACTGATGGATATAAGGTTACTCTTTAGGGTAATAAACATGTTCTTAAAATTAGGTAGTGGTAATGATTGCACAGCTCTGTGAATATCCTACATACCATTGAGTTGTACACTTTAAATGAGTGAATTATATGAAATGTGAATTGTATCTCAATAAAACTGTAATTATAATGAATACAATAAGACACCATTGGGAAAGCCTGTCTCAGGTGTATGGTCTTTCAATCCCACATAAGAATGGGCCTTGGGCCTGGAACACTTCCTTACCAAGAGATAAAGAGCCGACACAGCCTGCGCTGGGCTTAACTCCTTTTGAGGGATTATCTTTCCCTGTTTCAGGCTCAGTGTGTACTCCTTTGTTCTACTTGAGCATGTGTGTCAATGACCTCACTCCACGGGGGTCAGGGTCCTCCCGCTGTGGCACAAGAGGGCCAACTGGCATGTAGGCCAATTGCCCTGCATTGGCTGCTAGGGGGACTCTCTAGTCATGGGGAACAAATACACATTATTAGAGCTGATTTTACTCTTTTTTCTCTCTGTGAGTAAAAGCATTCCATACAGTGCTTGACTTGTGTTGTGTTTTCCTTGGTGACCCCAGCACCAAGATACAATGGGCAAAAGCATTTGGATTTCTATTCCTGGTAGTTGGCATTGTCATGACCTCGGCTATCCTCCATGTAGTTGGAGTCCCCCCACCTCCACCCCAGGTACTGGTGACTGGTGCACAGTGTTCTGCTTGACAGATACTATTCTTCACCTGAGGGTGGCAAAAGTGAAAATGTCTGACAATTTCAAGTGCTGAGGATATGGTGCAACTCAAACTCTCATACATCAAAATGTAAATTAGTAAAAAGACATTAGCATTTTTAGGAAAGCTGAACATATGCTAATCTAGCGGTTCTCTTTCTTCGATTCTACTCAAGAGAAGTTCTTGTACACGTGCGGGAGAAAATGTGAATAAGTGTTTTTAGCAGCCTTGCTCATGATAACAAAAATAAAATAGATAATTAGATATCTATCAAGATAGAGGAGATAATATTACACAGCAGGAGAAATGAATGAACTGAAACCGCACCCATCAACAATGAAGACTCTTAAAGATGTAATGGAGAACAAAAGAAGCAAATTATAGAAGAACACAAACAGTATGATTGCATTTATATTAAATTTGAAAACAGACGAAACTAAACATTATATCATGTAGAGATATATTCAAAGGTGGTAAAACTATAAAGGAAAAGCAAAGAAGTGATTGTTCAAAGGTTAGGACGATTGTTACCCATGGGCCTTTTCCCTTTGGGAAAAGGCACAGGGGGAGAAATGTTTTACTTGTTATCCTGGATGGTGGCTACACAGGTACTTACTTTATTACTATTCTTTAAAGTAAACTCCAATGTTCTGTGCATGTTTCTGTATATAAGGTATACGTCACAATAAAACAAAAATATTTGTTAAGTGAATTTCCTGGTATATAAATCCTTGCACGTCTCATGATTTCATTAAGCTAATTTCTTAGAAGTTGAATAACTGGGTCAAAAAATATTAATACATTCAAGATTTTTATTGTCTGCTGCCTATACCATCAAAAAAGATTGTACCTATTTCCTTTCTCACCAGTAATGCCTCCGAGCCCCTGGCTACTTTGCTTGAAAAAGTTGTTACCCTTGTTCTGCCCATTTTGCCACGTCCCACTCACTCCTTAACCCTCTGTATTCTGACTTCCAACCCAACTCTCCATTAAAACTCTCTCTTTCTGGTTATCAGTACCCTCCTATTTATGAAATTTGGTGGTTACTTTTCTTCTTTTGAATGATTTAGAGTTTAGCCCTAAGGACTTTTCCAGGTGGCTAACATCATCCATCATGCGTAGCTTTTAACTTTTTTGATTCTTGGGTCATTCGGCTCCCAGTTCTTGGAGAATCTTCCTGTGGTTTCCCGTGAACTGTCCCAATTCCAAAGGAGAAAAATAGTTTTAAATAGCAGATAGAATTCTCATTTATCATCATCACCATCATCATCACGAATGCTCATTATTATTACTCATCAGCCAGCTTAATAAATGTCGGAGAAGTCCATTGACTGACAATGTTTAAGTACTGTGGTAGCTAGTAAGTAAAGATGAACCCCAACGCACCAGGCCTCCTGGTATTCACATTCTTGTAGAGTCCCCTTCTATGGGGAATCTGGGCTGGCTCTGTAACTTGCTTTAATCAAAAGATGTGGCAGAAGGGATGTTGTATCAGACCTAGTAGTATGCGCTAGGGCCTGGCAGCTTCTGCTTTTGTGCTGTTGGGAGCCGTAGGTCACCATGTAAGAAATTTAGCTACTCTGCTGAAGAAACCACATGGAGATACAGTGTGGAGAAGCCACAGGGACAGGTAAAGGCCCTGAGACTACATGAAAGAGAGAAGCCTAGCCATCCCAGCGACCAACTGGATCCAGCCTTCTAATCACCCCGGCCAAAGCACCAGAGATGTAAGTGAAGCCATTCTGAATGTGCTAGGACTAGCCACTGTCTGACAGCAACTACTTAAAAAACTGCAAGAAAGACCAACACAAGAACCATCCAGTTGAAATCAGTTAACTTATAGAAATGTGAAGAGTTGAGGAAGATGGCGGAAGAGTAAGACGCGGAGATCACCTTCCTCCCCACAGATACATCAGAAATACATCTACACGTGGAACTGCTCCTATAGAACACCTACTGAACGCTGACAGAAGACCTCAGACCTCCCCAAAGGCAAGAAACTCCCCACGTACCTGGGTAGGACAAAAGAGAAAAGAAAAAACAGAAGCAAAAGTATAGGGACGGGACCTGCACCAGTGGGAGGGAGCTGTGAAGCAGGAAATGTTTCCACACACTAGGAGCCCCTTCGCAGGCGGAGACTGCGGGTGGCGGAGGGGGAAAGCTTCGAAGCCGCGGAGGAGAGCGCAGCCACAGGGGTGTGGGGGGCAAAGCGGGGAGATTCCCGCACAGAGGATTGGTGCGGACCGGCACTGACCAGCCCGAGAGGCTTGTCTGCTCACCCGCCGGGGCGGGCGGGGCTGCGAGCTGAGGCTCGGGCTTTGGTCGGAGCGCAGGGAGAGGACTGGGGTTGGCAGCGTGAACACAGCCTGAAGGGGCTAGTGCGCCACGGCTAGCCAGGAGGGAGTCCAGGAAAAAGTCTGGCGCTGCCGAAGAGACAAGAGACGTTTTCTTCCCTCTTTGTTTCCTGGTGCACGAAGAGAGGGGATTAAGAGCGCTGCTTAAAGGAGCTCCAGAGGCGAGCGCGAGCCGCGGCTAACAGCGCGGACCCCAGAGACGGGCATGAGATGCTAAGGCTGCTGCTGCCGCCACCAAGAAGCCTGTGTGCGAGCACAGGTCACTCTCCACACCTCCCTTCCGGGGAGCCTGTGCAGCCCGCCACTGCCAGGGTCCCGGGATCCAGGGACAACTTCCCCGGGAGAACGCACGGCGCGCCTCAGGCTGGTGCAACGTCACTCCGGCCTCTGCCGCCGCAGGCTCGCCCCGCATCTGTACTCCGCCCTCCCCCCGGCCTGAGTGAGCCAGAGACCCCGAATCAGCTGCTACTTTAACCCTGTCCTGTCTGAGCGAAGAACAGACGCCCTAAGGCGACCTACACTCAGAGGCGGGTCCAAATCCAAAGCTGAACCCCAGGAGCTGTGCAAACAAAGAAGAGAAAGGGAAATCCCTCCCAGCAGCCTCAGGAGCAACAGATTAAGTCTCCACAGTCAACCTGACGTACCCTGCATCTGTGGAATACCTGAAGAGACAACGAACCATCCCAAATTGAGGAGGTGGACTTTGGGAGCAAGATATATTATTTTTTCCCCTTTTCCTCTTTTTGTGAGTGTGTATGTGTATGCTTCTGTGTGAGATTTTGTCTGTATAGCTTTGCTTTCACCATTTGTCCTAGGGTTCTGTCTGTCCGTTTTTTTTTTTTTACTTAAAAAAATTTTTTTAATAATTATTTTTTATTTTAATAACCTTTCTTCCTTCCTTCCTTCCTTCCTTCCTCCCTCCCTCCCTCCCTCCGTCCCTCTCTCTCTCTCTCTTTCTTTCTTTCTTTCTTTCTTTCTTTCTTATTTTTTCTCCCTTTTATTCTCAGCCGTGTGGATGAAAGGCTCTTGGTGCTCCAGCCAGGAGTCAGTGCTGTGCCTCTGAGGTGGGAGAGCCAACTTCAGGACGCTGGTCCACAAGAGACCTCCCAGCTCTACGTAATATCAAACGGCAAAAATCTCCCAGAGATCTCCATCTCAACGCCAAGACCCAGCTTCACTCAACAACCAGCAAGCTACAGTGCTGGACACCCTATGCCAAACAACTAGCAAGACAGGAACACAACCCCACCCATTAGCAGAGAGGCTGCCTAAAATCATAATAAGTCCACAGACACCACAAGACACACCACCAGACGTGGACCTGCCCACCAGAAAGACAAGATCCAGCCTCATCCACCAGAACACAGGCACTAGTCCCCTCCACCAGAAAGCCTACATAACCCACTGAACCAACCTTAGCCACTGGGGACAGACACCAAAAACAACGGGAACGATGAACCTGCAGCCTGCAAAAAGGTGACCCCCAAACACAGTAAGATAAGCAAAATGAGAAGACAGAAAAATACACAGCAAATGAAGGAGCAAGGTAAAACCCCACCAGACCTAACAAATGAAGAGGAAATAGGCAGTCTACCTGAAAAAGAATTCAGAATAATGATAGTAAAGATGATCCAAAATCTTGGAAATAGAAATGTGAGAGTTAACAAATTGTTGTCTTAAGCCACGAATTTTTGAGATGGTTGGTTACACAGCAACAGAAAATGGAAAAACTCCCCTTCTATATTGCCCCTCATGTTTAACTGGTGGGATATAGGCAGAGCTTTTCCTTGATCAGAAGTAAAGCTTGAGATCTTTATAGGCTGAATTAAGTATATCTCTCTGCAAAAAAGAGAGACGTCCTAGAAAGCAATAGTGAGGGTTTACATTATATAAAGAGGTAACATTTGAACTAAAACCTGAAGGATGCAAAAGATCCAGACATATGGTGAGCTGGAGGAAGGGCATCCCTAAAACAAGTGGAAAGACCCTGAGATGAGAAAAAACTCAGTGTACTCTTAGAACTGAGAGAACTATCTATAGGAGCAAAGTCACAGAGTCAGGGAGAGCCCAGTAATGTTGGTTCTGTTAGTGAACCTAAACCTTAGACATTGAATTCTTTGTTGAGCTTAGTCAGTGACAGTAACCTCTTCACTCCCATAGGGAACAGAACAAGATGGAGGTGTCTGAGGAGTTTAACTAACATGATGAAGATATAAATTAGAAAATCAATGGTCAGGTAAACCTATTTCTGAGCTGGGGCCCATTCTGTTGTGACTTCTACTCCACACGAACACTTTCTATCTTAGTAGACACCTTCTCTTGTATATCAGCGTAAAGTGCAGGAAATAAAAACTACTCTAGGTATTTTCAACAAGAAGGTGTTTAATGCAGTGAATCGGGTGCTTAAAAAAAAATCATTGGAAGCAACTGACATGTCCTTCAGTAGGTAAATGAATAAATAAACTGTGGTACATCCATACAATCGACTATTATTCAGCACTAAAAAGTAATGGCTGGGCTTCCCTGGTGGCGCAGTGGTTGAGAGTCCGCCTGCCGATGCAGGGGATGCGGGTTCGTGCCCCGGTCCGGGAAGATCCCACATGCCGCGGAGCGGCTGTGCCCGTGAGCCATGGCCGCTGAGCCTGCGCGTCCGGAGCCTGTGCTCCGCAACGGGAGAGGCCACAACAGTGAGAGGCCTGCGTACCGCAAAAAAAAAAAAAAAAAAAAAAAAAAAAAAGTAATGGCTATCAAGCTGTGAAAAAACAGGAAGGAAACTTAAATGCATTACTACTAAGCGTAAGAAGCCAATCTGAAAAGAGTACACACTGTATGGTTTCAACTACACTCTGGAAAAGGCAAAGCTATGGAGACAGTAGAAAGATCGGTGATTGCCAGGGGTTAGGGGGAGGGAAAGATGAATAAGTGGAGTGCAAAGAATTTTTAGGGCAGTTAAACCACTCTGTACGATACTATCATGGTGGAAAATGCCATATTACATTTGTCAAAATCCACAGAATGTACAACACCAAGAGTGAACCCTAACGTAAACTATAGGATCTGGGTGACAGTGATGTGTTATATATACAATGATAGGATTATCGACTGTAACAAATGTACCACTCTGGTGCTAGGATGTTGATAGTAGGGAAGGCTGTGGGGAGGGCGGGGAGGGGAAAGGGGATGTATGGGAACTGTTTGTGCTTGCCAATAAATTGTGCTGTGAACCCAAAACTGCTCTAAAAAATAAATTCTATTATGAAACAAAACAGAAATCATTGCAAAGGCCGGAAAAGCAGGTATCAGCCCGGGCCTCCTGAGATGATTTCCAAAACAACAGCTAGTTCATTCCCCAAATGAACCAGCCCACAGGGATTGCCTCCTCTGCCAGTGCCAGCAAGGTGGGGAATCAGGAGGCCATTAGTGGAACTATCCAGAACACACCACTGTAGCTGTAGTTCAGAGACAAGGAAGTTGCCACCCCCACAGCTCTTAAAGCTTGTCCAACTCTTGAAGCTGGAGACGGAACACTTGGGGATGCCCCTGCATAAAAACCCGAAGTCTTCATGACCTCAATTATCAGCAGAAAACATCTAAAAACAGTAGAAGGATGGCCTGTCTTGCACATCTCCCAACAGTGCAAATAACAGGCAGAACATAATTTGCATGTAGAATGACAGCTACAACGGAACCTAGAAAATGGAGTGTTTAGCTTTCCAGACTCAGCTCTCTAGGAAAGCACACTGGAAGGAGGAATGGAGGCCACAAACCCATTCTTCACACCTAACACAGCCTTTATTGACCTGACTGTCCACACCCCAGCCCCTGGGGTGCATGAGGGGTGAAGTTGCACTAGCAAAGCTTCCATCACCACCATGTTCTCTATCCAGTCATAGAAACCAAGAGATTTCTCAGAAGGTGAAGGTAGGAACCCTCTCCCACCTCTGGGTGAATGTACCCTGCCCTGTCAGGCCCATCATCTCATTCTCTCCCCATTGTGTTGCGGCAGCCATGAGGATGTACCTCAGAGACCAACAATGACAGGGAGTTAATTAACCAAGGATCCAAACTGATATGCTAAGAAATTCACCATCACATTTGCACCAAGGCCATGCAGCAGAGATACTAGGGCAGCCTATTCCTGGAAGGCATGGGACTCCTCTGATGGCCAACTTTGGCTCAAGGACTCCCCGACAGCCTTTCCCAAACCTGTATTACACTGCAGGAAGTCTAGGATGCTTCCACTCAACCTTTCTTTCCTCTCTGCTTCACTCAGGGTCGGACATGCATCAGTCTGATGGTTCTCTCAGCTCCTTCCAATGTTTTCTCACAGGCATTTCCTCTAATCAGATCCTTGCTCATTCAATTCTATTTTGGTGTCTACTTCCAGGAGAAATCAAACTAACACACATGGCTTGCCCATTCCGAACTCAAGTCATTGCTCTCTGCTCCTGCCTGAACTCCTACCTGCTATGTTCTGTCACATCATCTCCACCTACTCAAATCTTATCCATCTTGTGGACCCAGTACCAATCACGTCTCCTCCATGAAGTCTTCCTACCTACCAGTGTTTGCATGGACCATGGACCTGTCCTTGTCCTCCCAGATCCACACATTTTTACAGGTCTTCTATTGTTTCCTGTTTAAAGGATGTTGAGCATATATTTAGCTTCCCTAATATATGAGGACAAGGAATAGGTCAGACATTTCCTTGTTAACCTCCAAAGTGCTTTATAATGGTACAGAGGACAGAATACAGCGGCTCTATTAGAATCTTGTTGAAATGATCAAATAGAATTCGATTGAAATGATCGAATACAATTTCTTAAAATTTAACTTAAGAAATGAAAAGTCCAGCAACAAACAGAGGCCCTTTTCCACCTAATAAGCTGGCTAAGATTTTAAGAAGCACTGGAAAATGAGGGCCCCTCATTAACCTTTGGTGATTTTGTAAAAGGACATAAACTTACCTGAAGCCAATTTGACAATATGTAGAGGAAGCCTAAAAATGCACCTATTCTTTAATTCAATTATTCTATTTCTAGGACTATTTCCCAAAGGAACCTTTAAATTACAAAGATGTCCGTATAACACAGGTGGGGCTAAGGCAGGTACTTTTTATGAGTGGGCCTCTACACAGAGAAACAGACCCACAAGGCAGAGGTCAAACCCAAGTAAGCTTCTCCTCCTCCCTTTCTCCTCCTTCTTCCCCCCTCCTCCCTGTCCTCCCCCTCCCTCCTCAATCCTCCTCTTTTTCCTCTTCTTCGCCTCCTCCTTCTTCTCCCCTTCCCGATAATTAAGCTTTGATTCCACTTCTAGTGACCCCTAGACCCATTTTTTTCCACTGGGAAAAAAATGAGAGGCTGTCTAACCAAAGAAGCTACTGTAGGCTTTTTTTTTTTTTTTTTTGTGGTACGCGGGCCTCTCACTGTTGTGGCCTCTCCTGTTGCGGAGCACAAGCTCCGGACGCGCAGGCTCAGCGGCCATGGCTCACGGGCCCAGCTGCTCCGCGGCATGTGGGATCCTCTCGGACCGGGGCACGAACCCGTGTCCCCTGCATCGGCAGGCGGACTCTCAACCACTGCGCCACCAGGGAAGCCCCTACCACAGGCTTTTTACACACCTTCAATTTTTCTCAAGGGACCTGGAGAAATAGGGTGCACCTCATCTTTGAGATACTAAACCTGCCCCCATATGAAAACCGGAGGTCAATCTGGTTAAATAACTGGTAATGCTGTGTGTGTGTGTGTGTGTGTGTGTGTGTGTTAGGGGGATTGTTGCTTGATCTGATTTAAAATGGGCAACAGAGGGACTTCCCAGGTGGCGCAGTGGTTGAGAGTCCGCCTGCCGATGCAGGGGACACGGGTTCGTGCCCCGGTTCGGGAGGATCCCACATGCCGCGGAGCAGCTGGGCCCGTGAGCCATGGCCGCTGAGCCTGCGCATCCGGAGCCTGTGCTCCACAACGGGAGAGGCCACAACAGTGAGAGGCCCGTGCACTGCGATGAAGAGTGGCCCCCGCTCGCCACAACTAGAGAAAGCCCTCGCACGGAAACGAAGACCCAACACAGCCAAAAATAAATAAATAAATTTATAAAATGGGCAACAGAATTGTTCTGTGCAGACCCAGCCCAGCCATGCTGTAACTTAAGAGTCTCCCCACCCAGTTTGAAGGTTTTAGGTAAAAGGCACTCTAATTGCTTGAATCCAGGTCAACTAAAGCAGGTGCCCCCCACCTGCCAGACTGGCAGGACTTCGGCCCTTTCCATTCCTTATAACTCTCTGTTGGATTTTCCAGAAGGAGAGCTGGATAGCTGATGCATAATCAGAGTGCCAACCTCCTCTCAGTGGTCCCTTGCTTCAGCTCCTGCTCGCTCCCTTTCTGGCCCTGGAATTTCAGGTGTTGGTACCAGGGCAGAAGCTCTCCAGGACCCTTCTCCATTGCTCCCATTAGTATTTCCTCACAATATCTGCCTTTGGGTCTCCACTGCTTACCTTCCTCTCCACGCTGCGGGAAAGCACCTTACTCTTCCTGGCTCCCTCAGAGAAGGTCACTTGGCAACAGGAACTGATGCTCCTAGACACATCCCTCTCAGTCCTGCTCTCCTTCTGGGACCCCTGGACCATCCAAAGGGAGCTAGGATGGGGAGCTCTGAGTACACCTGCACAGCACTTCCTGCTTCATGACGCTCTTCCAGACTCCTGAATTCATTCCTGGTGATTTTCCTCTCAGCAGCACCTTTTCCCTCCCTGCTACCTGGCTTCCACTGGGCATCATACACATGGCTAGAGTTCTTTGCTATAAACAGATATCTAGCCAATCCGGGGATGTTGCACTTTTTCTATCTGAAAGAGACCATGACTAGGTCCATCATTAGAAAGCCCATGAGTGGACATAAATTGAAAACTCCTTGGTTCCACAGTTTGAGCATGGCTCAGGGGAAGTTGCTCCAGTGCTGGCACAGCAAGAATTTCAAGACCCAGTTCCCAGACAATGGGTTGGGTGACACGCATTAATGCTTTACATGGTAGTAGGTGTGAGTAGGTACCAGACCATTCTAGGCTTTTATGACCCGGTCATGGATGGCATGCAAGCTACCACAGTAAGTGGCAGAGCTCTCCTCAAGCCCAGATCTTCTGACCCAAGACTCAAGTTACCTCAGCTCAGGTCAGGCAAGAAACCTCACTATCAGGATTGAGCCTTTTGCTTATTTGTTGAAAACTCAACAGTTTTCTTAGGCCTTTACCTCAGATCAATGCTTATTTATAGATCTTGTATTTGTTTTTCCTGAGAGCTTGAATAACAAGTAGACCTTGCTATTATACAGGTTTTCGTTCCTATAAAATTTGATAGAACAATAAAAATGATGCCTAATATTTTCCTATAAATTTCTAGTTTGGATTATTTCAACCTTCTATTTACTTTATTTATTTTATTTTGTTTACTTTATTTGTATTTACTTATAACATTTTAAGCCACTTTATACACAAATTGATAGTATTATTTTTATAGTATTTTTAAACCTGTCATTTTTTATTGCTTTTGAAAAAATTTTAGGGAATTTTCATATATGTAATCTCATCTGATTATCACAACAAACTGAATCAAAGTAGATTTCTTCACTTCCATTTGAAAATGAAGAAACTGAGTCACAGAGAAATTAAGTTGATTTGCTCAAGGTCACAGCTAATTGGTAACAAAGCTAGAACAAGGATCCTACTTCTGATTCTCCCTTCAAGCTTCATTCTTTCACTGGACCAAATTAGATCACACTGTATGGATTGAAGTAAACAAATCTTATTCCTGGCCCTGCTTTCACTTTTTAAACTGGCTGAGACAGATTGGATTGTAAAGACTATGATCTTAAACTTGATGACTGCAGAATGTTATATTTTAAAAATGGAGCTTCTAGGAGAGCAAAGAAAACCTAGGTTCTCCCAAGTTGCCAGAGCACTGTTGCTCAGGTATCCAGCACAAGGGCAGATAAAAGCAGGGAGAAGAGTACAAGGAAGCCCATTTGAACTTCTGCCCACACTCCCCGCCCCAAAGATATTCCTATTACCTCTTCATTCCAGGAAGCTTCAGGAAGTTGTGGGCCCCATACTGCACACCAGCAGGGCATAAGTTTGATGAGAGAAAGTGGGAACATCCCTGTACCTGAGGGTGCCCTTTGGGTTAGTTACTTCCCCAAGTGCCCTTTCTTCTGTATTCATAAGATGTGTACCCCGTCCAGGTCAATGGCAGCTCTCTGGAGTCTAAATAGTGAGTCTACAGGAAAGTTATGCAGAATGGAGAATGAGTATCTAGGACCTGCAGCCACAAAAACTGGAACACTCCTGGGTACAATGACTCCTTCAGGAATTATTTTAAACTCCACAATACTTAATTTAAAATAAATTGCACAAAATTGTCTTCATTTTCAAATTAAGAATTGCAGCTTTAAATTCAACTAAAATTGTGCTGGAGCCCTCAAGTAAGCATTTGATGTTATGGCTGACTGGCTCACAACCCCAAGGTCTGAAAAATACAAATATGGCTCGCTCAGAATAAAATATGCTAGGTTTACTTTTAAAGAAATCATTATTTGATGAAGTTCAGTCCTTTGTAGATGGAAAGGAAACTCATAGCCTCTCGGCAGCAGGACACACAGTCCAAGCTATTTTTCTAGTCTGAGAGTTATTTGTGCAATAAGCCACACAGAGAATTACCCTTTGATCAATAGGATGGATTTGTAAGATGTCTGACTGGCATTGCGTTGTGGCCAAAGGACAGAACTTTTCTGTGCAAAACACTTGTGCACACAGGGGTTGCATATATGACTTGACTTGGAAATACAAAAGAAGGATAATTGTGTTTCAAGGTGTAATTTATATTTTATTTAATTCTACTTTGATTTTAAAATAAATCAGTAATTAGAGCTTCCCATCCTCATGCAGCTGCATATTCAGAACAAGATCCTTGTGCCACCTTCAGAACCTGGGATCCCAGGACAAAGGTCTGGAGGCTTTGGGACCTTTAGGGGGAAGGGAATGCTACAGGAACATGTACGGTGGAGGCAAACCATTTAAATATGTCCTAGACTGTGCAATGGGATTTAGTACCATTGTGATTAAATAATACATTCTGTGCATTTACTCATAGCCACTCTCCATGCTGTCTCCTGTAACTGCTCATGTACAAAGTAGAGGAACTTTCAATAATATACAGAACTCTGTTTCATTTCTTTACACTAACAGTGAAATATCAGAAAAACAAAGTAAAAAAAGTCCCTTTTAAAAGTGCATCAAAACAAAATACCTAGGAATAAACTTGACCAAGGAGGTGAAAGATTTATAAGCTGAGAACTATAGAACACTGATAAAGGAAACTGAAGGCGATTCAAAGAAATGGGAAGATATTCCATGCTCTTGGATTGGAAGAATTGATATTGTTAAAATGGCGATATTACCCAGAGCAATCTACAGATTTAATGTGACCCTTATCAAATTACCCATGACATTTTTCACAGAACTAGAACAAATAATCCTAAAATTTATATGGAACCATAAAAGACTCAGAATTGCCAAAGCAATCCTGAGGAAAAAGAACAAAGCTGGAGGCATAACCCTCTCAGACTTCAGGCAATACTAAAAAACTACAGTAATCAAAACAGCATGATATTGACACAAAAACAGACATATGGATTAGTGGAACAGAATAAAGAGCCCAGAAATAAACCCACCACCTACAGTCAATTAATCTTTGACAAAGAGGCAAGAATATACAATGGAGAAAAGACAGTCTCTTCAGCAAGTGGTGTTGGGAAAGCTGGACAGCCTCATGTAAATCAATGAAATTAGAACACTCTCTCACACCGTACACAAAATAAACTCAAAATGGCTTAAAGACTTAAATTTAAGACATAACACAATAGAACTCCTAGAGGAGAACATAGGCCAAGCATTCTCTGACATAAATTCTTAGATCAGTCTCCCAATGCAAAAGAAATAAAAGCAAAAATAAACAAATGGGACCTAATCAAATTTATAAGCTTTTGCACAGCAAAGGAAACCATCTACAAAATGGATTGGGAGAAAATATTGGCAAATAATGTGACCGACAAAGGATTAATTTCCAAAATATATAAACAACTCATACAGCTCAATATCAAAAAAACAAGCAACCCAATCAAAAAATGGGCAGAAGAGCTAAATAGACATTTCTCCAAAGAAGACATACAGATGGCCAACAGGTCCATCAAAAGATGCTCAACATCATTAATTATTAGAGAAATGCAAATCAAAACTACAATGAGGTATCACCTCACACCAATCAGAATGGGCATCAACAAAAAGTCTACAAATAATAAATGCTGGAGAGGGTGTGGAGAAAAGGGAACACTCTTACGCTGTTGGTGGGATGTAAATTGGTGCAGCCACTATGGACAACAGTATGGAGGTTCCTTAAAAAACTAAAAGTAGAGTTACCATATGATCCATTAATCCCACTCCTGGGCATATATCTGGAAAAGAAAGACTGTAACTCGAAAAGATACATGTACCCCAATGTTCACAGCTGCACTATTTACAATAGCCAAGACATGGAAGCAACCTAAGTGTCCATTGACAGAGGAATGGATAAAGAAGATGTGGTACACACACACACACACACACACACACACACACACACACACAAATGGAATATTATTCAGCCATAAAAAAGAATGAAATAATATCATTTGCAGCAACATAGATGGACCTAGAGATTATCATTCTAAAAGTAAGTCAGACAGAGAAAGACAAATATCACATGATATCACTTATATGTGGAGTCTAAAAAAATGATACAAATAAACTTATTTAGAAACAGACTCATAGACATAGAAAACAAACTTACAGTTACCAAAGGGGGAAGGGGGAGGGAGGGATAAATTAGAAGTTTGGGGTTAACAGATACATACTACTACAGGGGTCCCCAACCCCTGGGCCACAGACTGGTATTGGTCTGTGTCCTGTTAGGAATGGGGCTGAACAGCAGGAGGTGAGCGGCGGGCGACCAAGTGAAGCTTCTTCTGTATTTACAGCCGCTCCCCATCACTCTCATTACCGTCTGAGCTCCACCTCAGATCAGTGGTGGCATTAGATTCTCATAGGAGTGTGAACCCTACTGTGAACTGCACATACGAGGGATCTAGGTTGCATGCTCCTTATGAGAATCTAATGCCTGATGATCTGAGGGGGAGCTGAAGCAGTGATGCTGGCACAGGGAAGCGGCTGCAAACACAGATTATCATTAACAGAGAGAGGTCTGACTGCACAGAGACCATAATAAATCAATTGCTTGCCGATTCATATCAAAACCTTATCAGTGAGTGGCAAGTGAAAACAAGCTCAGGGCTCACACTGATTCTGCATTATGGTGAGTTGTATAATTATTTCATTATATATTACAATGTAATAATAACAGAAATAAAGTGCACAATAAATGTAATGTGCTTGAATCATCCCGAAATCATCCCCTGCTCCCTAGTCCATGGAAAAATTGTCTTCAATGAAACCGGTCCCTGGCGCCAAAAAGGTTGGGGACTGCTGTACTACTATATATAAAATAGGTAAACAACAAGGTCCTACTGTATATCATAGGGAACTATATTCAATATCTTGTAATAACCTATAATGGAAAAAAATCTGAAAAAGAATATATACATTATACATATAATATATAAATAGCTGAATCACTTTGCTGTACACTAGAAACTAATACAACATTATAAATCAACTATATTTCAATAAAATTGTTTTTTAAAAAACAACAAGGTAGAGGAAATGTCTATAACTGCAGCTATGCCATCTCTATCTTTAGCCATCACTTTATTAAGTCATCCAACAAATAAATTTTAAACACAGTGGTGGTCCGGGCATTGGGTGTGGCAGGTGGGGATAGAGAAAAGAGCAAGATAGATGATAGTTCTCGCCCTTGTGGAACTTAGAGTCAAGCCTTGTTTAAAAAGACAAACCAATTTTAAAATGGGCATTTCTCCAAAGAAGATATACATATGGCTAATAAGGACATGAAAAGATGCTCAACATCATTAGTCAAAAGAAAACAACGATTTAACACTTCAAACCTATTAGGTGACTATAATCAAAAAGACAGATAAAAACAAGTGTTGGTGAGGATGTGGAGACATTGGAACACTTATATGTAATATAAATATGAATGCAAAATAGTGCAGCCCCTTTGTAAAACAGTTTGGCAGTTCATCAAAATGTTAAATATAAAGTTACCATATGTCCTAGCAATTCCACTCCTAGGTATATACCCAAGAGAAATGAAAAATCGCAAAAACACTGTCCACACAAAAACATATAAGAATGTTCATAGCAATATTATTCATAGCAGCCAAAAAGTGGAACAACTCAAATGCCCATCAACTGATGGGTGTATAAATAAAATGTAGTATACCCATATAATGGAATATTAGTTGACAATAAAAAGAAATGAAGTACTGATACGTGCTACAACATGGATGAAATGTGAAAACATTACGCTGAGTGCAGGAAGTCATTCACAAAAGACCATATATTGTAGGATTCCATTTATATGAAATATCTAGGATAGGCAAATCTATACAGAGAGAAAATAGATTAGCGGTTGCTAGGGCTGGAGGAGGGGGAAGTATGCGGGGTGATTGCTAATAGGTCTGTGGTTTCTTTTTGGGGTGATGAAAATGTTCTAAAATTGATTATGCTGATGGTTACACAATTTTGTGAATATACTAAAAACCATTGAATTGTACGCTTTAAATGGGTGAATTTTGGGGTATGTGAATTATGTGTCAGTAAAGCTGCTAAAAATATATAGCAGTAATATGAAGAACATCTGTGTAATAGACATTGTATTCCACTATTGTCAATATTTGACTTTTTAATTTGAAAAAAGTGTGCGCTGTTCTTGGAAGCATCCTTCTGATATATTATGTGCTGCCTCTGTCAATTATGAAGTGCTATTATTAATAAAAATTAATTATGTTACCTACTTTGAGGAGCTGCCATTAGAAAGTGCTTGAGATCAGATGGACCTTATTCCAGTCCTCTGTGTGAAACATAACTTTCAGGGAAGAGTAAGCTTTTTCTTACTCAGAATAGGAAGGCATAGACATATTCAATTTTAGTAAAATAATCTTACAGACTATCTGTGGGGAACTTTTTGATGTGAAATTAAATTGTGGCACAGACAGATTTTATTACATTTACATGGACCCATAAAATAACTTTTATGGTTCCCAGTGGTGCAAATCCTCCTTAATTTTGTTAATTATTTCCCCCCAGTTATCCTTAGCCATGTCTGCTAATTCAGTATTGATCTTGATACTAAGAAATGCTATGGTCTTAGAACTTCACTTGACTCCCCACTGACGAAAAGAACTAAGGAAGCAGATCTTACCCAAGGTAATGTTTTGGACAGATTCCAATTAATATTACAGCTAAGGATGACAATGTCCTTCCCTACAACGTTCTGACTTGCTGTTCAGAGCTGGACTCATAACCCAGAGCAAAGTGTTAGGATCTGTCCCAGAAAAACCCGAGGAGGGGAAGATACGTACCCCTGTATTCTGGTGCGCCCATCCCTCTCTTGTTATGCATACCCTCCCACCACCACCCCCAAGGCCTTCAGGCTGAGCCTGGAATCTGATCTGTTATTCTGATTGTTTCTACTTTCCTCTGTATTAATCCTTTCCACTTAACCTATTCATATTGTAATTGGAATTTTCTGAAGAAAATGTCTTAAATTAGCTGCTCTTAACTGCACTATTCAGCAAGTAATTTGTTACTATTGATGGTTATATTACTGATGTTTTTTAAATGATTTGCTTTTTTAAAAAAAATAAATGAGAACGTGTTCACGGTTACCTTCTCACTCTCAGTTGCCTCTGGATATGCTTTGGAGTGGAGGAGGGTGCAGTTACTGCTAACACAATGAGAATGAGATAGAAGCCTCCATCCAGAGGGAGTGACAATTGTCAATGGACCTTACCAGTAGGTTCATTTTACTTTACCAAGCATTTGTCGAATGCCTACTATATACAAAGCATTGATATGATATTAGTTGCTTTTTCAAACTAAAACATCAAGGTACCTTCAATTTCTGGGTCATGCAATTAATTCCAACATGTTAAAGGACTTTCTGTTTTATGATACATAATTACATAACGTAGGCCCTCTTGTGAATCTTAATTCTTTCCTTAACTTACCTCGTTTAACTTATTAGATACCCATTTATAGCTTTGTAAAATGTACTGTACTTAAAAGTAATAACTGTAGCCCTTTAAAATATTTTAGAATTCATTCTTTTCATTAAAATCAAACTAATTTCTCCTTCATCCTGTCTATTATTTCGAAATATTGAGGCTATGCTACTTAGGTTCTTTTGTCTTTATTTTTTCTCTATTGTATGATCAGTTCCCACAGGGCATCTACTGTTGTAATGTAGATCACACAGTCTAGGACTCTGGTTGATGATGGTAGCAATTAACCTGCTTAATATTCTCTCCTCTCCCCCCAATGACATGGAATAATTAAGTGGTGTGTTTACGTGTGTGTGTTTGTGTGTGTGTGTGAGAGAGACAGAGACAGAGACAGAGACAGAGACAGAGACAGAGACAGACAGACAGAGAGGTGGGATAGGGTGTGTTGCCCTGTCAGAAGCCAAACTCGGGGTATTTTGTGAAGTCAGCAAATTTTCCTCTACCTCCACTAGTTTCACTCTTTTCGCTCCTGGGTAGTAGCCTCTGGTCCCCCACTTCAGCCACCTGTGGCTCTCTTCCTCATCCTCTTATTAAAATACTCTCAAATCTTGCATTTATAGAATTACATAGAAAATCACTTTTTAAATTATTTTACATACTTATGTTTAATAGGCAATTATTTTTATCTCTTGCTGCTTAATAAACCAGTCCAAAACTTAGTGGTTTAAAACAACAACAATTTATTATTTTTCACAATTCTACAATCTGGGACAAGCTCAGCTGGGTGGTTCTTCAACTCCACGTGGGGTCTGCTGGGGCTGGAACATCTAAGGGTTTCCTCACTCACTCACCCGGTGCCTCCACAGGGATGGCTGCAACAGCTTGGGGCTGGCTGGGCATCTCTCTCTCCATATGGCATTTCTATGTGGCTAGCTTGGCTTCCTCGCAGCACGGTATTCTTAGAGTGATTGGACATTTTACACGGTAGCTGGCTTTTTTCAGGGAGGAAGCAGAAGCAGCCAGTCCTCCTAAAGGCTAAGGGTGGACCTACCACAAACACTTCTGCCAAAGCATTTCCCAAGACCAGCCCAGATTCAAAGGGAGGAGAAACAGACTCCATCTCTTGAGAAGAAGATTGGCATACACATACAGAACAGGAAGGAACTGGGAGCGGTTATCGTGCGTATGGTACAAAATTCAAATGGAACAAAGTGGTTCACAGTGTGAAGTAAGTTTTTTGGGGAGTTACCTAGTGGCATAGTGGTTAAGGATTCCGGGCTTTCACCACCGTGGCCCGGGTTCAGTCCTGGGTAGGAGAACTGAGATCCCACAAGCCTCACAACGTGGCCAAAAAAACTGCCCCCCACACACAAAAACCCCAAAAAACACAACACAGTGTGAAGTAAATTTTTTTGACACCCCTGTCCCTGAGGCACCAGGTGCAACTACTGTTATACTTCTTGAGTATCCTTCCAGAGATAGCCTATGCAAAAACAAGCATATGCTTTATGTATATACTTTAATATATATTTCTTACATCAATGATGTTTGCTACAGTTTTTTTCCCAATGTCCAGTGTCCACACTCTACTTTTTCATTCAATCATACATCTGGAGGTAGGTCTGTTCTTTGTAATGGCTACACATATTCCTTTGATGGATTTTAGCTGATCTGTTATTACCAACACTGCTTCAGCGGATATCACTATGTGTGTATATATATATTATATACGCATGTATGTACATATGTGTGTATATATATATATATATACATATATATTTAAAAGATGTAAGTTTGTCAGAAAGAAAAATTCCTATAAGAAGAATTGTTGGGTTAAATAATATATGCATGTAGTGATACAGTGTTATTAGGTCAGTAAGAGTAAAGCTGGGAGAGACCCCAAAGTCAGTGGTTCTCCACTGGGGGGAGTGTGGTATGGAAGGTTTTGTCCTCCATATGTGACTCTGCTTCACTTCTAGGAGACTCTGGTCCAGCCACCAGTGTTTACAATAATACTTCCTTTTTCTCACTTATTAAGAACCACTGTCCTAGACCAATCACCTCATTTGGCAGATAAACATCCTGCAGGTCTGAGTGCCTGACTTGCCCATGGGTGCCCCACCACATTGTGAACAAACCAGTCTTCTGAGTGTCCCAGAAAATGAGCAATGAGCAGTCACTGCAGGACCATTTTGGTATAGATCAAGTTTGCCCAAAGGGTGTCCTCTGAGTCATGAAGCCCCCAAAGAGCCTCCCCACTCTGCTAAACATAAAAGGATTCTGTCTCTGACACCATAAAGCTCTTAGAAGAGAACATAGGCAAAACATTTTCTGACATAGATCGTACCAATGTTTTCTTAGGTCAATCTCCCAAGGCAATAGAAATAAAAGCAAAAATAAACAAATGGGACTTAATCAAACTTACAAGCTTTTGTACAGCAAAGGAAACCATAAAACGAAAAGACAAGCTACAGACTGGGAGAAAATATTGGCAAATGATGCGACCAACAAGGGCTTAAGTTCCAAAATATACAAATAGCTCATATAACTCAATAACAAAAAAACAAACAACCTAATTGAAAAATGGGCAGAAGACCTAAATAGGCATTTCTCCAAAGAAGACATACAGATGGCCAACAGGCATATGAAAAGGTGCTCAACATTGCTAATTATTAGAGAAATGCAAATCAAAACTTCAATGAGTTACCACCTCACACCAGTCAGAATGGCCATCATTTAAAAAATCTACAAATAATAAATGCTGGAGAGGGTGTGGAGAAAAGGGAACCCTCCTACACTGTTGGGGGGAATGTAAATTGGTGCAGCCACTACGGAAAACAGAGCCACTATGGAAAACAGCATGGAGGTTCCTCAAAAAACTAAAAATAGAGTTACATATGATCCTTCAATCCCACTCCTGGACATATATCCAGAGAAATCTCTAATTCGAAAAGATACATGCACCCCAATGTTCATTGCAGCACTATTTACAATAGCCAAGACATGGAAACAACTTAAATGTCCATCGACAGATGAATGATAAAGAACATGTGGTACATATATACAACGAAATACTACTCAGCCATGAAAAAGAATGAAATCATGCCATTTGCAGCAACATGGATGGACCTAGAGATTATCATATTAAGTGAAGTAAGTCAGAAAGAGAAACACAGATACCAGATTTCATTCATATGTGGAATCTAAAACATGACACAAATGAACTTATCTATGAAACAGAAACAGATTCACAGACATAGAAAACAGACTGTGTTTGTCAAAGGGGAGGGGGTTGGGGGAGGGATGGATTGGGAGTTTGGGATTAGCAGATGCAAACTATTATATATAGAATGGATAAATAGCAAGGTCCTACTGTAGAGCACAGGGAGCTATATTCAATAACATGTGATAAACCGTAATGGAAAAGAATATGAAAAAGTACATATGTGTGTGTGTGTGTATATATATATATATATATATAAAACCAAATCACTTTGCTGTATGGTAGAAATTAATATATTGTAAATCAACTATACTTCAATACGATAAATTAAAAAAAAAAAGGATTCTGGCATCAAGCATGTCTGGGAACACTGCAAGTCACACTCTCCCACTCAGTCAATAAGAGCAAAGAGACCCAGGAACCCTACTCCCAAGAAACTTGTTTGGCATTGTTTAAATGAAAGAATGGATTTAACCATCTGCTTCCTAAACTAATTTGACCAGAGCACCCTGTTTTTGTGATACCTGTCTCGCTAACTGCCTATGGAACTAAGCTTTCTGAGAAACATTCTTTGGGAAATGCCAGTGTAGAAGAAAGTTGTTGGACTGGGAGACTGGCTCTGCCCCCAACCAACTCGGCAGTCTTGGACAAGTCAAAAATCACTCTGGGCCCTGGGCAGTGGAATTATCTATGGATGGTTCCCCCATGCCTCCACCGTGCCGGCCACACCATGCAGCATGTGGGATCTTAGTTCCCAGACCAGGGATCGAACCCATGCCTCCAGCATTGGAAGCGCGGAGTGTCAACCACTAGACCACCAGGGAAGTCCCAGTTTGTTTTTGTTTTTGCCTTCCTACACAGATGAGCTCCTCTTGTTGTTTTCCTTACTGAAGACAAGGCAAGATGTTGCGTCTGCCAGGGGACATTGAGGTGCAATCCATTCATTTGTTCCTTTGAATTCTTATTAGTCTGTCCTTCAGCTCGGAGTCTACTAGTGGAAGTGGCTATGAGGAGTCTGGTTGGGCTTTTTGCTCAAGTCTTCCTGTTGCCACTAACATTACCCTGACCACCCATCCCAATTTATCCTGCTCTCAGATAAGAGAAAAAGCTGCAGAGTTCGGCAGGAAGCAGGTTGACCTCAGATGAGTACATAGCAGGAGATGAACACGCTGAACTCTGTATCTTTGCCACTTCTTTTCTGGATAAGCCATAAGCAAATTTTGTGCTCAAGGAAAAATGATCTGGTATTCTTACATCAAATTCATATAACCTTTACAAATGAGAACAGATCTTCAAACCAGGTGTAGTGTGATTTGTTTTGACTCTTTACTGCATCCAACTGAGATGTTTCACATATACTAATCTAAACACAATGAATCCTGAGCTGATTTGATGAGTGTAAGTTATTCCAGCCCTGAAATGAAGGGGCTGCCATGTGTCAGAACACACAGATGCATAGGCAACCAAGAGCTATCTAGCTAAATATCTTTTTTATTAATTGGAGCTTCAGAGGTAAAATCTCCTTCTCAGGGACATCAAGGTGATTTGTGACACTCTCCATACACCTTTAGATTCACAAACCAATGAGTACATCACACCAATCTCTCCTTTTCTCATCAGTGGCAGACATAAAACACAGGTAATCTTCATTTTACTCAGATGTTTCAATTAACTGTGAAAACCTCTTGGCTTATATTACATAGCATTTGTGAGTAGTTCATTTTTTTTTTCAGTTTAAGCATCAACTAGAACACACACTTAAAATCTTGTTACATTTCTTTTAGAAATTGATACAATTAAATGGTTGAGCTGACTGTACTAAAGACAAAAAAAAAAAAAAAAAAGAACCGTAAGGAAACCTGAGATCTGTCTTTTTTACTGTCTTCCCAGGGGTCCGGTTCATAGTTTAGAAAGGCAGGATCCATTTTTACATTCACCAAGTACATACGGTCCTGAAAATGGGAAATCCAAACATGTTTGCTTACCAAGAATTTACCTCTTTGCACACAGTTTTTAAAATTTATTTATTTATTTTATTTTATTTTTATTTTTGCTGCGTTGGGTCTTTGTTGCTGTGCCCGTGCTTTCTCTAGTTGCGCAGAGCGGTGGCTACTCTTCGTTGTGTGTGGGCTACTCATTGCAGTGGCTTCTCTTGTTGTGGAGCAGGGGCTCTACGTGCACAGGCTTCAGTAGTTGTGACACATGGGCTCAGTAGTTGTGGCTCGCGGGCTCTAGAGCGCAGGTTCAGTAATTGTGGCGCACAGCCTTAGTTGCTCCGCGGCATGCGGGATCTTCCCAGACCAGGGCTCAAACCCGTGTCCCCCACATTGGCAGGAGGAGTCCTAACCATTGCACCACCAGGGAAGCCCTGTACACAGTTTTAAAATCACTTCCCTTATCTATTTTTTTTATCCTTAGCCCCTACAGCAAAGTACAGAAATTTAGTGAAGTTTTCCAAGTTAACCTGAAAAATACTTACAATCTTTTAAAAATGCTTTAAAAAATCCTGTGTTTATTAAAACAACAACATATCAAATTTAGATTATCTCATGGACACTTTGAGAACTCATGAGCTTAAGGTTGTTTTGTTTTGTTTCCTGAGATTTGAGAATATGATGAATCTTAACATCTTTAAAATTATTTTCTTAAGTTTCACATTGCCTCTGGAACTAGTAGAAGCAGAAGACATTAAGTTAAATAAGTTTTAATTTTATCATGTTGACAGCAAACAAATGGCTTTAATTGAATTGAGTGTTAACTTGTTTTTGTTTTTTTGACTGAATTGATGGAAACAATTGGCTATTTTAGCATCACGCAGATATAAGTTTAAGAAAACTGTATTATAAAATGTTACACCAATTAGACTCTTGGAAAATTACATATGACCACAGCTTAATAATTACAATTTTGTGGACTGTTTACAAATATGGCATCTTGAACAGTAGGTGGTAAATAATGGCTCAGACTAGATCCAACTCTTATAGCCCTTCTAAGATCAACTGTGATAGAGCAGTGAGAGGTGTCCTCTCCCTTTGCTGTCATTATGAAGATGTAATTCTGTTACAATTATTTAATCCCAAAGGCATTATCACACCTGTTCAGCAGTTTTCAACCATTCACTAAAATGATGTACAACTCCACTGTGATAAATCTCAGAGTGATTTTTTTATTAAAGTTTCTTTAAAAGTATTATGGCTGGAGGCTGATGAATTTAAACAAATGTTTGGAGAAACTACATAAATAATTATATAAGGAATGTGTTGTTTTAGGATTTGCTCTTTCCCTTGTCTGAACTGTGTGTAACCTTGAGACACGATTACAGAATTTTAAAAAGTCACTGAAATCGGGTGGCGCAGTGGTTGAGAGTCCCCCTGCCGATGCAGGGGACACGGGTTCGTGCCCCGGTCCGGGAAGATCCCACATGCCGTGGAGCGGCTGGGCCCATGAGCCATGGCCGCTGAGCCTGCGCGTCCGGAGCCTGTGCTCTGCAACGGGAGAGGCCACAACAGTGAGAGGCCCGCGTACTGCAAAAAAAAAAAAAAAAAAAAAAAAAAAGTCACTGAAATCAAATCATATAGATCAGATTAAAGGATAATGGATTCATAGAATGTGAGCACTGGAAGGGAGCTTAAAGAACTTCTAGTTCAGTGGCTCTCAAAATTTGGCATGGATTTTGAGATTCACCTGTAGGGTTTGCTGAAACAGAGGGCTGGGCCCCAGACCCAGAGGTTCTGATTCAATGGGTGTGAGTGGGGCTTGAGAATTTGCATTTATCACAAATTCCCAGGTGATGTTGATGCTGCTGGTCCAGGGACCTCACACTGAGAATTCATCCAATTCATTTTATAAACATGGAAGCCAACGCTTAGCAAGCTGCGCTCAGACTCCTCCACTGAGACTGAGCTTGTGTTGGGGAAACACACCTAAGCACAACATGGTTGGGGCATGGAGAAGACAATGCCCAACAGTCATGGCAGCAAAAAAAGCATGGCGATCTGGCAACAGCAGACATCTTGGAGGAATGATGGAATGGAGTGTCAGATACATAAAAAGGGCACAGCAAAGGAACTAGAAACTTGAAGTCAGATACTGTTTGAAGGTACAAGAAAGTAGGTGATCACCATGATGGGGGTGGGGGGGAGTGGGTGGTTAGAAGTAACTACTTGGATGTTCAAGAGTATCTCAGAGAAAATGCTTACTCCCTCCACACCAACAAAACCTGACCTTGCTCATTTCCAGAAACAGCACCCCATCTACCTAGGGGCTCAAGACCAAGACCTGGAGGTCAACCTGTTTCCTCCTTTCCCTTATCTCCCACATCTAATCCATCAGTAATCCTGTCATTTCCCTCCAAAATATATCCCAAATCCATCTATTTCCCTATCTTCACAAGTACCTCCAAATCAAACGACTGTCACCTCTCCAGAGGATCTGCAGTTTCCTAACTGGTTTCTCAGCCTCCACTCTTAGCCCTCTATAATTCATCCCCCACCCCTCCTGCAGCCAAAGTCATCCTTTAAAAACAAAGTTGATGGGCTTCCCTGGTGGCACAGTGGTTGAGAGTCCGCCTGCCGATGCAGGGGACACGGGGTCGTGCCCCGGTCCGGGAAGATCCCACATGCCGCAGAGCAGCTGGGCCCGTGAGCCATGGCCGCTGAGCCTGCGCGTCCGGAGCCTGTGCTCCGCAACGGGAGAGGCCACAACAGTGAGAGGCCCGCATACCGGAAAAAACAAACAAAGTTGATCACACCACTCCTATGTTAGAACCCTTTAGTGGCTTTCTATTGCATCTCGAACAATATCCATGGTCTACAAGGCCCTACATGATCTGGCCTCTGCTTACCTCTCTGACCTCAACCCCTGTTACTCCCTGCTTTCTCATTAACTCCAGTCACAATTTTCTTTTTGTTCTGAGAACATAACAAGAACAGTTCTATATGACGGCTTTTGTACCAATTATTCCTGCTGCCTTGAAATCTCTTTCCCCTGATCTTCGCCTGGATGATTTCTTGTTTGTTGGATCATGGCTTAAGTGTCACCTAGTCAATGACTCCTTCGTGACAACCTGATCTAAAGTAGCGCCCTTCCATCTCTCCCTGTTAAATCAATCCATTTAGTTTTCTTTTTAGTCCTCATCAATGTCTAAAATTATCTCTGTTATTGGTCTACTTTTTATTGTTTTCCTCTTCTACCAAATATAAACATGAGGAAGTAAATCTGAGCTTTATTTGTCTGGTTCACTGCCATATCCCTGGTGTTAGCAGAGTGTCTGGCACAAAGTAGGTGCTCAATAAAATTTCTTAAATGAACAATAGGACTCTAGTCATAGGGGTAGGACTTCCTGGCAACTTCACTGGCAAGAAGGCAGAGCCTAGACTCAATAAACAAGAGGGAAATCCATTCACTAGACATGAAGGATTAGATGAAATGTCCAACTTAGGAACAAGGCAGAAACTCTATAGCAAGACTGGATTCAAAACTGGTTGACAGCAAGGAGAATTTGGTACTGAGGCAAGAAGCCCAGTTTGCTCAAAGCCAATTCACTGAATGCCACATTTACTTGTTTCTTTCAACTATTTTAGATTGACTTAATTCTGTCTTCATAATGATGTTTGAAAGATTTTAATTTCCTCTGTCTACTTGCTGCTGCTGAAGTTGGAGATGGGGAGAAAACTGAGGGAGAAATTGAAGGGTATAAAAAGAAGTTATTTTAAAACATTTATTACACGTGAATAAATTTTATGAATATACTATTCATCTCTCTATTGTTAATAAGAATACATTTGTAGGAATTTTTCAAACTCGGAGTGTATTTAAGAATATAATTTTCATGGGGCTTCCCTGGTGGTGCAGTGGTTGAGAATTCGCCTGCCAGTGCAGGGGACACGGGTTTGATCCCTGGTCAGGGAAGATCCCACATGCCACAGAGCAACTAAGCCTGTGCGCCACAACTACTGAGCCTGTGCTCTAGAGCCCGTGAGCCACAACTGTTGAGCCCACGTGCCACAACTACTGAAGCCGCGCGCCTAGAGCCCATGCTCCACAGCGAAAGAAGCCACCGAAATGAGAAGCCCACGCACTGCAACGAAGACCCAACACAGCCTAAAATAAATAATAAATATTTAAAAAAGAATATAATTTTCATGAATATATTTATAAGAAAAATGGGTTTATAAGAAAAATATGTTCATTGTTGGTAGTTGCCATCTTGATTTTCTCTTCTTTGTCAGTTATTCTGCCTTGGTCAGATAGTTGTCTCCTATTCTCAGTGGGGCTCTCTGCCCCTGAGTTTCCCAGTATTCCTCTAGAATATATTGTTATACTTTTAATTCTTAAACTGCTTAATCAAGATTCTTAGAGTCTGTGAGTTATGGAATTATTTTGTTCATAGGTCACCCAAGACCCAGCGAAGTCAGGAAAAGCCACTGAGCTTGATCTGGCTTGAGATTTGGGTTGGAGGATTGAACACAGAACATGGGGTTATTACTTCACTGCTGTTTTCAGGATGCCATCGAACAGCCTGACTAAGACAGAGATGCAGTTGGCAGCATCACTCCTCAAACAGTCTAATTGGACACTGTGGAGCTGCATTTAAGCAATTCAAGTTGCCACTGTCCACAGGGTGGAACAAAGCTCCTCTGATCTGAGTACTGTGGAAAAGGCATTTGGGATAGAGGTGAGACTGAACTCCAAAGAGCTGAGCAACAAAAATCAAAACTGATCCCATAAAGTACAAATGTGTTCAGTTCTTTTTTAAAAATTAATTAATTTATTTATTTTTGGCTGTGCTGGGTCTTCGTTGTTGCATGCAGGCTTTCTCTAGTTGCGGCGAGCGGGGGCTACTCTTTGTTGCGGTACACTGGCTTCTCATTGCAGTGGCTTCTCTTGTTGCAGAGCACGGTTCTAGGCGTGCGGGCTTCAGTAATTGCAGCACTTGGGCTCAGTAGTTGTGGCACGCGGGCTCTAGAGCGCAGGCTCTGTAGTTGTGGCGCACAGGCTTAGTTGCTCCATGGCATCTTGCTCCACGGCATCAGATTGGCTTCTTTCACTTAGGAATATGCATTTAAGTTTCCTTCATGTCTTTTTAAAATTTTAATTTATTTTTATTTTTGACTGTGTTGGGTCTTCATTACTGCGTGCGGGCTTTCTCTAGTTGCGGCGAGCGGGGGCTACTCTTTGTTGCAGTGTGTGGGCGTCTCATTGCGGTGGCTTCTTTTGTTGCAGAGCACAGGCTCTAGGTGCGCGGGCTTCAGTAGTTGTGGCTTGCAGGCTCTAGAGCACAGGCTCAGTAGTTATGGTGCACGGGCTTAGCTGCTCCGCGGCATGTGGGATCTTCCCAGACCAGGGCTCGAACCCGTGTGCCCTGCATTGGCAGGCGGATTCTTAACCACTGCACCACCAGGGAAGTCCACAAATGTGTTCAGTTCTGGTGGAAGTTTATTCGTTCTATACTCTGTGGTTATAATGAGATATTAATTCAGAGTTAACGTCCCATAATTAAAAGTCCACTTTGGTTACATACATGACAGACTATCAGAAAATACATCAGATCTGGCATTTTAAAGGAAGGACTACTTAGCATTTGCTCAGTTCTCACAAAGGGAATGAATTTTTTTCCTTTAGAAATCCTAAATGTCTGCATGTTCCTATATGTAGATTTGCATGATTTGGGGTCTCCATCTGAAATAGAGAGCTTGACTTGATTGGTTATATTAGGTTGGTTTTTATGGGACTTTGCATCTTTTCTTTTTGGCTATTTCAGTATCTGTGACAAATTTGCCAGAGATGAGAAAGGAGAAATAAAATAAAAACAGAGTGAAACCTAAGATTTCCTTTTGTTCCAATGTTTAAAATGCTGGTAAAAGTTTAGCATATGGGCTGTCCATATGCATTTGCATGAATGAGGTTACATCTGTCTAAAGATGGGCATATTGAAGCACCCTAAAGGCAGAACATTGTGTATATGTGTGCATTGGTGATTATAAGAGAAAGAGAGAAACTGATTTCACAGATATTAATTTTATTTTGGTAGGGATTTGAGAAAAAGTGACTTAAGCTTCTATCAGTTACTTGTTTGTTATTAGTGATAGGTGAACAAGAACTCTGATGGCATGACTCAGAGCAAATGAGGACTAAAGAGGCCTGTCTCTAAGGAAGAGATTTTTTTTTTTTTTGCGGTACACGGGCCTCTCACTGTTGTGGCCTCTCCCATTGCGGAGCATAGGCTCCAGACATGCAGGCTCAGCGGCCATGGCTCACGGGCCCAGCCGCTCTGCGGCATGTGGGATCCTCCCGGAATGGGGCACGACCCGTGTCCCCTGCATTGGCAGGCGGACTCTCAACCACTGTGCCACCAGGGAAGCCCTAAGGAAGAGATTTTTAACCTGGTTCACAGGACCATTTGAGGGATCTGTGAACTCTCCAAAATTGTAGGCAAAATTTTCCAAGAATGTGAATATGTGCATTTTTCTGAGGGGTAGGTGTATAACTTTTATCAGATCCTCAAAAGAATCCATGACTCATAAAGGCTAAGCCCCACCCACCACTCTTGGGAATACCAGCTTATGATAGTAACCAGATGTTAGGATATCGAGCACTGGGGCACCTAGAGTCACGCAAAGTCAGTGACAGGGAACCTGGTTGGTTACGTAGCTTTCTTTGGATGGACACATTGATGGTAGTGAATTCGGACAGAAGTGAAGATCTGGGACATCGTGTTACAGGCTGCATCCCCTCCACCTTAGCAGAGATTTATGAGGGCAGGTATGAGAGTTGGATTTCTATTCATTGAACTGAGGTGGGAAGAAGACCAATATGCTGACCAGACAAATACTAGAAAGATTAACTGAAGCAAGGCCTCCAATTGACCTCAGACAACAAAGAGAAGTGGTCAGGGCAGCCCACCAAGTAGTATTTTGAGTCTAGGTCTTATCTTGCTCTCAAGAGACATAATAGCAAATAGAAACAAACCCTGCAAAAATGCAGCTGATTCCTCCTAGCAGATCAGTCTTTCATGTGTGGACACAGCAAAGAAAGAACTATAGGACCCAATGTTACCTTTACAGTAACACTATTTTTCCACTTTTAATTTCAGCAGCTACCTATAGAAGTTATTACTTAAAGGTACTCTTCGTAGCTCTTGGGTTAGGAAGATGAAAAAGATATTCTTATTCAAGCACAACAGAATTCTGAGAAAACAGACAATATAGGTGCATCTTGCTTTATGCAAGGTATGAGTCCACAGAAAGCTGTGTTAAAAGAGAACGGCTATAGATCAAAGCGTATATCAAATGCAAGAGAAAAATGAAGAAGCTTGAGACTAATTCCCCAGTAAGAAAGAAATTATTCTTTTTCATAACGCTAATAACGACATCCTTTTGTCTATGTTGTAAATATAGACTGCTATAGCTGTGATTTTCTTAAGTCAGGGTATACCCACACCCATAATATGTGTGTATATATGCATAGAGATTCATCACTATATCCTTAGCATTAATGTTCATGTAATTTAAGGATGTGCACTTTCTACTTTGTGAATCTTTCTGTCCTGTAAAGGAAACGAGTTCACTCAACTACACACTATCAAGTAGACAGGTAATCAATCAGTGATCACACATATCAGTTCCAGCTGAGCTCCTGTCTATTGCTAAGATGGTTACAATAACCTCTAACTGTTCCATGTAAGTAGAAATGGCCTCTTAGACATCTACACCAAAGGTTCGCACAAGGAAGCTCAACCCGCCGGTGGCAGTAGCATTAGGTTTTTTTTGTTTTGTTTTGTTTTTTCCAAATGTGTCTTTGTCAGCAGTATTTTTAAACATGAGTCTTATCCTGTACTATACTTTATTGCTAAAAGCATCTTTATTCTCAGTTTCAGGGATAAAAGGCGATTTTAAAATGTCATGATGGGAAGTAATGTTTCAAGGTTTTCATGACAGGACATAAAATTAGATTTTAAAATATCCAAAATAGGGCCTTGCTCATCAAGATGAGGACTTTAACCTGGGTTTCAGAAAATTTGGGCAAAACTCTCCTCCTACCACTATTGCTAAGTTGATTGAGGAAATACTTTCAGCTTTTACAGAATATTCACAAACTCATGCCCACACGCCTTTATTTATAAGCTGTCATCAGCTGGCTTCCTTCATCTTGCCTCACAGGAGAAGCTTATTGTTATTCGGAATGCCAAATTCCAAACTGCTGTGGGAGTGGTCTTCAAAAGGTTTGACCTATGCCAGCTGGAGAGATGCCTTGCCCTACGCTTACTGGGGTATTGTCCCACAGAAGGGGACTACCCAGGACCATGGTTTCTTCCTAGGTACATGTCAACAGCTACTAATGGCAATCAGATCAGGGTAGATTTACTAGTACAAGAAAGAAAGAAATGTTTCCCCTTTGCATGGAGAAGATGGATAGTCCAGGGATTATGTTTGCTCAGGTTTTGGAATAGGAAACCTCGTTATCAAAGTTAAGCTCTTCAAAATCATACGTGTGTGGTTGAGAGGAGGGGGTCCTATAGATTTGGAAAATCAGGCACTCCACGTATGTTTTTCCTAAATTCTTACTATGTGGAATAGGAGAGAAAACAAAACAGAAAGCATGATTCCTTCCTCAAAGATTGGGGAGGCCAAATACTCAGGAAAGGCAGAATCCACGCTTGGTCCTCTGATTCACACGGCTGATAGCTAGGGCTCTCGGAGCTGTTATTTTGTAAGTTTTATCTATGAAAAGCAGTAATGATCATGCTACCTACAACAGAGGACTGTTTAGGGATTACGTGTAAAGAATTTAGCAGGTGCCTGGTACATAGCAAGTGCTTAATAGTATAATTTGAAAGAGGAAAACTTGAGGTCATGTAAAGACAAATAATAGGAAATAAACATTAGCATTAGAACAGAAATTGTAAAGTTTCAAGAGACACATGAACAGGATATGTGAAATGATTCAGAGAAGAAAATGCTATTTGAGCCACATTTGGAGACCAGAGTGGTTTCAGGAAATCTCATTGGGAACTGTTTGGGGTAAATTGATGTATCACTGTTTGGGAGACTTGCTCAGGATCCTCCTTCAGAAATGTGGGCATAAAATGATCAAGTCCCAGCCTAGGGTAGTGGTTGTGAACATGGAAAGGAAAAGAGATGGCAGCACCAACACTGATGAGAAAGAGCAGAAACATTCTTTAAATCAAAGGAATTTCTCCTACAGTTTAGAAGGCAACTAACTGCTGGAAATAATGAACAGAATGAGGCAAACAGAGTATATTTTATAAAGGTTCTTTTTCCAAGGAGCCCAAAGTTATAAAAGTGCTATACTTCTCGGGCTTCCCTGGTGGCGCAGTGGTTGAGAGTCCGCCAGCTGATGCAGGGGACACGGGTTCGTGCCCCGGTCCGGGAAGATCCCACATGCCGCGGAGGGGCTGGGCCCGTGAGCCATGGCCGCTGAGCCTGCGCGTCCGGAGCCTGTGTTCCGCGACGGGAGAGGCCACAACAGTGAGAGGCCCGCGTACCGCAAAAAAAAAAAAAAAAAAAAAAGTGCTATACTTTTCAAAGTAGGGCTGGTGATGTAAAAATAGAGTAATAAAGACTCAGAAGACATCTGTTTACATCCTGCTTATTTCCAACACAAAGCAGGAGAAATACAGGGTAAAGGAATGAGAGGAAGTAATTCCATCACTAAGATAGGTATCATGCTAAGTATGGGGTTTAGCTTTGAGCTTCCTGGCAGTCAATGCAAAAGGGAAAATGAATCAGTCATGTGGTTTTCCCACTCCAGAGAGAAGGAAGCAAACCAGATCTTCAGGAACAGGAAGTATTATCATGTCTTTAAGGTCTGAGAAGATGTAACTATAACTAGCTTGCTCCCAGTTTAGCAAAAGGACAAAAACTTAAACTTCAGAATTCTTTTGAAAAGAATACATCTAGTGGGCTCAGCCATATTAAGCAGTCTCTCATAATTCACTCCTTACTCAAGTTCTCAAAGGGATTCAGGCCCATCAGGTTTGGGTAAAACAAATACACGCACATTGTTAATCCTCAAATACATGCCTTGTCTAATCCTAGATAGAAATGAATAGTCTATTAATTCCTTTCTCCAGCTTCAGTGAGTTATGGTCCTCCTCATTTTTTAATTTTTAAAGGTGGGGGACAATTCCATCAAATAGGAAAGAAAAGCGATCAGGGAGCTTGCTCCTGCTGGGGATAGAGAGGGTGGCCAGAAAGGTTAGTGGCCCAGACTGAAGGGTCCCAGCCACCTTGGTACCCACCAGGGCCTTTCTCCAGCTGCTTCCTTCATGCCAATCGAATCCCTTAGCAATCCAAATTTCCTTGGAGGGGTAGGGCTAGTTCCTCCCGAGGCCTTCAGCTACCCTCCCGAGGAAAGAGAAGGGGAGAGGGAGAAAAGCACAGAGAGAGGGCTTGGGAGAGGGGGGAGAGAAAGGCAGCTGTTGTCTGTACACTTCAGTCCCAAGTTGGGGTGGAGGTGGGGCGGCAGGGCTGCATTTTTGCAGCCCATGTGAGCAGCGCTCTGCTGTGGAAATCTAATTTGACAGAATCGGTAAATAAAATCAACTGTCATCAACTCCCATTTTATTTACGAGGCAAGGTCAATGTTTTTTAAGCATCAAATGAAACAGCTTATTGGAAACAGATTTCAGAACCACTCGATAAAGGTAGTTCTGCAAGTTAGTTTGGTTTTAAATGCCCAAATTCAGTGCATTATTTGCAAAAATGTCTTCAGCGAGCCTAAGACGATACATTAGCGAATACATTTGGCTGTCCAGCACCACCTCGCTGGTTCTGGGAACTGGGCTCTCCCCGTGAAGGGACCCCCTCCCGGTCCCCCCGCCCCCGGATTCGGGGCGGGGGTCGCACGTGGGGCCAGAGGAGTGGGGGGCGGGCAGGCGGCGCCTCGCTCCTTTCTCCGCCTGCGTTCCTGCCTTCCTTTTGTTTGATTGCCTCCTCTTTCCCCTTGGTTGTTGATTATTAGTATTTTCCTAGTTTTCCAAACTAATAAGTGCCACTATCAGGCAGTTGGAAACTCTCGGAGGCTGCAGGCTTTGCAGCTCGGCCTTAATTGATATTGAACGAGCTGCTGGTAGACGGGAACAGGGCCGCTGCTGGATAATTTGCAGTTTAATCAGCGTTTGTAATGAGAGCGGCTGATTAGGGCTGTTGGAAATAAAAGAGAGTTACAAGGAACGTCTGTCAGAGTCCGGTGATAATTCAGGACTAATTGTGGTGATTAGCGCAAACTGGATGACTTTGGGCTTTGCTAATGCAAAGAGAAACGTGCAGGCTCCAGCCAGGGACCCCTCGGAGAACAGTGCACGAGCTGCGCGCAACTTTGCTGAGCCGTTTTCCTGCGAGGCCCCCGGCGGCACGGGGCCGGGGGAGGGGCTGGGCGCCCCCTGCGCTGCCGCGGGGCCTGGAAGCAAAGGGGTGGTGGCCTGGCCACCCCCGCCCTGTCCCGGGGCGCTTTCCGGGGGCCAGCTACGGCCCCATGGACGCCGCTTGCTGCCCCACCCCATTCTCTCCACTCCGCGGAGGCACGCAGGGGGGGCACAGCCCGCTCTCCCCCGACCCTCGGCTCCCGCCTCCACCCACCGCGCTCCTCCTCCAGGGGAGCATCCGTCCGAGCTGGCGGGGCTGCCCCTACTCCCCTCCGCTCCCCGGTCGCCTCCTGCTTCTTCTCCGTCTCTCTGGTCCTCTAGGCCCTCACCTGACTCCCCAAAAGGCTCTGCCCCCTCCTCCACCCCCAAACCCTTTGGCCCTGGTGGGTGTCCCGAGGCCTGCGCCACCCAGAGCAGCAGAACCTTCGAGTGCGCTGGGGAGAAGAGAACTACCGCTTATAAATGGCCGGAGTTCTCATTATTGAGGAGTTTCATAACTCTTTAATTCATTTTTAATGACGGCAATAAACATGGTAGTCATTTTGGAACAATAGCTAAAAATCATAGGGCCATTACTGTCCATTAAAACAGTGTTTACAGTTCAATGGAGGTTCATGTGCCCCGTAGTCATTCATATCAGCCAAAGGAGAGATTTATAGGTCGGAAGAATGGTTCTCTTTTTATTCTTTATATAACATAAAGCTTATTGAGCAAATAGTTAGAAAAAAAAGTTCACTTGGCTTTTAATCGTGTGAATGGGGATTAAATAAGGAGATGTTGTCTGGCGCCTGATTTCTATTTGATCAATAAATCATCAAGTGCCTTAAGTGCTTTATTCACTATCAGATTAAATGAAAAATACTTTAACCTGCGTCCCTGGTGTCGGCAAAGAAAGCTAATAATATTTTCTGTTATGTTTCCATTTAGGCATTTAACACTCAGAAAAATCTACTAGGTCTTGCTCTCGGTCTTTCTATTAGAGAGACCACATATTTTTCCCACATACCTACAGACACAGGAAATTCTCACCATCCAGGGAGAGCTTACTTGTTGGGGGATGAAAAAATCTAACTAGGCTTGCCTAGTACAGTTTGCCAGAATTTCTGCCCCAACTAATACGGCTGCACGTTAACATCAAGGTGGAGTTACGGGACTCAGGCCCTTGCCGATTGGGTTACAGGATTGAAATAACGTTTTACCTGAGTGTTTGCCCTTTTCTCTTTGAGTCCAGTTCTTAATACAATAATAAATCTAAACGATAGGCCCAAAGGGACAAATCTCTATTATTTCCCAGATTTTCCTGTCCTAGATTAGATATTATCTAATATGATATATTGTACACAGTCCTTCCCTGCCTTTGGAGGAACTGGCCGATCAGAAATGCTCCCTTCCTCCACTGAACACTTAGAACCAGAACTACAAGGACTGCATTTGATAGGATAATAGAATTAAAATATCGTGTTTTGATACCATGTTATTTCACATGTGTCACAAAAGAAAGCATTTTCCTTCGTGTGTACAATTTGGAAAGATTTTTATCCCCTTTAATGCCTGGCTTGGAAAAAGAAAAAAAAAGCAATCGAGTGATATTTGTGAAGTTTAATTGCTAACTTAGCAGCTCGGTCACACCTCCCAACCCATTAGATGATGAAATCTCACCTGGTTAACGGATACAGCACTGTGGCCTCAATGGCGAATGCCTGATTATACAGCCACGCTGCTAATTTACCAACCCCCCCCCCCCGACCAGGGAGGCCTGGACGGCCACCACTCACTGTATTCATGCGGTAGCTAAGAGGAGGAACCGTATTCCCTGAGCCGCTTTCCAGCTACCCGCAGAATGAGAAATGTAAAATTAGTGGAGGTGTGTGCATGAAGGGAGCCGACCAATTAGCAAGGCGCGGGAGCCCGCTGGCCCACAGGGGTTCGGGGAGGGCGAGTGGGGAGACCGGGGCGCGAGGGCAAAGGGCTCCCTTCCTCGCAGCCTGAGGTTTGCAGGCCTCGGTGGCGGCGAGGTCAACGCTTGTGCGGCGGCCCCCGCTGCAACGGCGGCCAGTTAAGAACAATGCGTTTCCTACCAGCCCTTTACAACGTGCGCCTTTCCGCAACTCGATACCCACCCGGACTCCAGACCCACGATGCGCCCTGGCGCGCACACACACTTTGTCTTTTTTTTTCTTTCCAGTTTGGCCCGACAAAAATCATGTTAAACATCCAAACACAGCAAACTCAGCAACTGGTAGCATCTCTACAAACAGGCCTCAGGTACTAGGACATAGATTTTAGAGGGAGGGGTCTGAAGCCTTTAAGTCCCTCTGCCTAGTGCCCTATCTGCATTCTCTCCTCTCTCCCACCTCCTCAGCTCCTAATTCTCAAACAGCCCCCAGCTACCCTTCTCGGTGGCTGCAGGGCTTGGCTGCTGAGTGCAGTGCAAGGCGCGCGATCTGCGTCTCCCTCCGCCTGGGGCGGGGAAGCGCATAAACTGGGTATTTACAACAGGAGTGTGCGCACGCACCTCTGCCTGCGAAGGCAGGTGTCTTTGTACAGCTTCTGTTAGATGCAAGTGGAATTAGATGCATTTGCGCAGGTTCCAAAGCCATCTTGCAGCCAGCCGGGTTGTTGGTCTGAGATTGAATGAGGGGGACAAGGAGAAAGGAGCTTTACGGCCACCTTTACTTCCTCTCCTTCCAGCTCCAGGTGGCAAACCCAACACTTTCCCTTCCCATCCTCCCTTAAAACCAACCAAACAGTTCACAAACCCTTATTTATTTGTTTGTCTGTGGTTATTGCCCATGTTATTAATTGCACCCGGGCCTTCCTTGCTCTTTGAGAGAGCAGCGGTATAAATTGGCTCTAATAAATATTAGCCGCTAGATTAGGCGAGGTGAAGCTGGCACTGCGCTCTATTTTCGACCTGTAGCCTCTGCGAAGCCGCCAGTTCTGCGCCAGATTAGCCCCATCCATCCAGTGTCAATGGTTGTCTTGTTGAGAAAATCAGTGAGTAAACAGGGCTGACAGAGAGGGGGCCCAGCTGATTACTCATACAAATAGACTGCAAACTCCTCCAGGAGAAGCTGTTTCCAGAGATGGGTTTCTCGCATTGACAAGGCTGCTTCTCCCAGGATCCTGTGTCCTGCTGTTCCCACTTTGTCCTCCATCAATCACACAATTGTGTCCGGGATGTTTTATAGAGTCACTTAATATCCCTGCCTTCATCTCTATTCACTTAGAGAATCATCTGCCATCAGGGCTAAAGGCTTTCTGCAGGATGAGACTGGCAACACACCCGGGCAACAATAGCTCTGGTGGAAGCAGGACCCCAAGCCCTTTCTGATGCTAATAGAACAGCCCCAGGATGTTCCAGTGCAAGGCGGCCTTTATTGAAATCGGCCATTAGCCCTTTGTCCACTGCATTAAATTATCCCCTGGACTAGTCCATGATAGGGGTGTGGAGGCCACAGTAAATTTTCTTTAAAAATTATTTCTTTTCCCCTAAAGTGGTTTTTGGGTTTGAGAATTGGTTGTGATGAAAGTCACGCATAAATGCTTTCTCTCTTCTTTATAAGCAAGGGGGAAATATTTTCAGGCTCAAGTGCATAGGGTAAATTGGGCCCGTATTCACTTCCTCCTATCTTCTGCGGTACTCTGTTCCAGACTGCCCCCCTCCCTACCCCCACTGCCTCCAGTCAACCAGTACACTCCAGATAGGGGAGGATTAAGTGAAATTTAGTTTTAGTCTAAAGGCACAGCGCCCTTTAAGCAAAGAATTTCCACAAATAAGAGGCCAGCTGGATACAAAATCACATTTTACGAGGGAAATTTAAAGACAGAAGAAAGAATTACAAGGTATCAGTCTTTAAGTGACCCATCTACAAATTAGACTGCTACACAATTAATCAGAAAGTTAATTAATGAGCAAGTTACTAATTACAACATTTCAAACCAGTGTGTTTATAGTGCCTTAGTTTAAGAAAAGCCCCTGTAGTTAATTGGTCCACACACTGATCTCATAACTGGTAGTGGAGGTTAATATACTACAGATGTATTATTTATTTTGTATAAGTTCTAATTATGTTACTACTGCATTCCATACTCTGTAACTGTCAGAATTTTACAGTTAATTGGAAAAGTTGGCATCAGAAAATATAACCAGACTAGAATGAGAAAACTATGACGTATGTCTACAGATTTTGAGCTAGCTCCATTTACTTTTGTCCTGGTCTGGGACTTCAGGAAGGCTAGTTATGTTTTCCGATTGCTCTCTGGGAGTTCAGGATTTCAGAGCCTCCTTCTTATAAACCTTCATAAGGTTTGTGATTTGCTTTGGAGAGTTAGCTTAGGGCTGAAAATTGAGGGCCAAAATTAGGTTCTGGAGTTTGAACTCCTGAGGCTTTCCCCTCACTAAAGTGTAGCAGTATGTCCAAAACGTGAGGTTTGTTTTTTCCTTCCAATCACATGTTTAATACTAAACATGTTTAATATGTTCCATTAAAACATGGATCGCCACTGCGAATTTCTAGAACATTTGCAAAGGACAAATGCCAAGTTAATTTCATTAAAAAACAAGGACACAGTCAGGGGACCTGAACATTCCCTCTGTTTACTGTATTTTCCACCTGACTAGTCCCTAATGCATCCGCCTTTCTGAGAGGCTAAGGGTCTCTAAGCCCTCCTTTCCTTCACAATCTCTGTGGCCCCAAGAGCCCAGGCCCCAGGCTATACCAAGGGCTTTGCTTCTCTTTGGAAGGGAAGGCGAGTTTTAAAGCTTCTGGAGTCTCAAGGAGTAGAATCCCTATCTCCCTCCCCTTTCCATTGTGTCAATCAAAGTGCCAAACCAACCAGCTTCTCTGCTGAGGAGACTGTGACCTGCAGGGCCTGCCCTTGCAGAAGGCCATCTTCCACTCCCCAACAGTGGCCTTCTCTGGGGAGGGTGCAGGGGTGAGAAGCTGGGCAGGACGGAGGAGGAGGAGGCCTGCCCCATAAAATCTGCTTTCCTTCCATTCCCTGGGCCTTCCACATCCATCTCGAACCATAACCATCCCAGTTCTCTCTTTGGAGTGGGTACCACCCAGTTAACATATTTCTGGATGTTCTAGATTCTTCTAAGGAGAAGGGAAAACTCTGAGGCCAGATAGGGAGGCAGATAAAGGCTTTCCAGAAGGAGGTCTCACCCAGTAAGCAATCAGCTTTGATCTTTAGCCACAAGGGAAGGTGGTAACACACACACACACACACACACACACACACACACACACACACTCATACATGTAGGTTACCCCAGCGAGGAGAACACACATAGGTAATTTTAATGAAAGAGGCTCCTGTACCACATTATTAGCAATAAATCTACACCATTCTTTGTTGGTTAAAATCATTATGATCATCATTGCTATCATTACTGAACTCATTATTCTTGTGTTACTATCAGAGTAGATTTATGATAATACCCACCATTACGCCTGAGTTAAAGAAGGTGTAAAGGTTTGATTAATAGCTGCTTTCATGTTTTAATACTCCACATTTTCTCACACTTTTTCTAAATGAGGACCATGATAATTACAGGCGGTAATTACTGCTTTTGTTAGGAGTGTGTAATTAGCCACATATGCATTGTTCTTAAAAAAACAAAAGGACTGGTTCCGGAGCGGAGCCAGGCCACAGATCCAAGGTGGGCAGAGTTTGGACAGGTCACAGCTGGGTGCTTTGACAAACGGAGAGATGGGTCCACAGCTCTGCCCTGCCAATACCTTCCCCAGGACACCAAGAATTGTTTTGAATGAATCTGGGTGAAGTTGGAAATGTAATATTCAGAAAGGTTTACAGCGAAGGGTGGTTATACCTGGAGATATGCGGGTGCCTGGGATTCCCTCCTCAAGGGGCAACTCCAGCTGGGCGTTAAGGCCTCCGCCTCACGGCCTCACGGGTCCAGCCTGGGGAGATGCGGCGCATATCTGCGTGCTCCAAGCTACAAAAATGCCCGGACCCTTCCTCCTCCCGCCCAGCAGACGCCAGGCCTGTGTCAGGCCCTGCATCAGTCATCCTCCCCCTCTGAATTAGCCTGGGAGCTTCCCCGGCCTCTGGGCTCCCAGACTATCTGCCCCTTAAAGGTTACACGCTGCCGTGCCTCGCTTTGTCTTCCTCGTGCCCTTTCCTGGCAAAAATGGAGACATCACATCCTTGCCCAGCCCCGGCTCAGTATTTATGAAGGTTTTCTGACAAATAGGCAGGCTGGCCACGCATGGGTGACTGCCTTCATTCCGCACTTGGCTTGTTTACATAGGACCAGCACCATTTCCACGGATTAAACAAATCACAGGAAGAAGGAGACATTTATAATCCGCCAACGAGGCCACAAGGCAGTTAGAAAAAACTGTGCTAGTGAATGTGTGTGCGGGACTGTGCAAAGGGAAAACGAATGCCCTGTCCGCGAGGCTGACCTTCGGGAGAGGGTAATTCTGGCGATGCGTGTGTTTGTGCCCACGCGCGGGGCACACTCGCAGAGGGGCTGCGTGGATTCGTGTGTCAGGGAGACTCTTGGTTAGAGTGACATTGAATTACCCCTGCTTTTACCCGTCCCGAGGACACACACAAAGGTCAGGGAGAGAGGGTGCGCGTTCCCCTACCTGGAGTGTGTGCGAATGTGTGTGTGTCTGCCCGTGAGACACTGTGCACACGCCACCGTCGCGGGACCCCAGCCAGCAGTTAACCCTTGGCAGGCTGGCCGGGAAGAGAGGAACTCCGAGGGACCGCGGTTCTGCTCTCCCCTAGCATTACACCCACCCCGGCTGTGCACGGCTCGCTCAGGCCTGCCTGGCGTGCGGGCGGCCCCGTGTGTGCGCGCGCGTGTATGTAGGAGTGTGTCTGGGTGGTGTGTATGTAAGACATAACGTGTGCACTTGTATGTGGCGTGTGCGCGGACCACCGAGTTGCATATGTGGCGTGTGCACGTATGGTGTAGATGGGCACTTGTGTGCTGTGTGTGTCCGTTTGCGATGTGCGTGTGCATGTGTGTAGGACGCGCATGTGGCACGAGTGTGTGGGCTTGTGTGCGCGCATGTATTTACACTTCCAGAAATCAGATCATTTCTAGTATTGCCCTCGCTTCACCCGGAAGTATTCGCTGACCCCTCCAACCAATTAAATAAAAGCAACCGGGCGGAGTGGGCCTCCGACGGCTCTGCACTCGCTTGGGGAGCTGAACACCGGGTTGGCGGCCGCCCCAGGTGGAGGCTCTGGCTCCCGGCTGCCGGCTGCCGGTCACCCGCCGCCTCCTCGCGGCGCCGCCTCCGCCGCGCGCCGGGCACCGCCAGGGCTTGCGTGACACCAGGCACCGGCCCCGGGCCACGGGAGGAGGACATTCCCTACAAAATAGCAATGGTTCTGAGAAAAGGATCACAACAAAATATTGAATAAATTCCCTTTTAATTTATTTGATCATTCCACATTACGGGGCTATGAATTGCTCAAATTTGATAACAAGTACTCAATTCAACTCATTATGTAAGTTAAATTAGACTTCGATAAAATTTCAGTGGCGCGCAGTGGTTCCTCGAATGAAATGTAATTTGTGCAAGAATTTGTTGTATCTGTCACAAATATTTCCAATTAGCGACCGTAATTATTTGATAGTTTCTGCAATTATGGCTTAAACGGGTGAATTTGGGACTGTGGAGGACCCTAATTGGCCTAAATTTGATATTTTGCATATTTGCATAATGAGGAAATTGGTAGAAAATTGTGTTCATTCATTTGTGAAAAATCCTATGAATTTTATGAATTTGAAAGCTCTGTTTGTGCAGACTGTGACTTTGCCTGCTGATCCCTGAGGAGCTGACGCTGAACGCCTGAATGGGCAGAGCGCCAACTCTGCTGCTCTAGGAGTGGGTGGGGAGAGAGAGGAGGAGGGGGAGGGGGAGGGGAGGAGAAAGAGGAAGAGGAGAGACGAGTGGGGGGGCAGGCTAAGGTAACGGTGGGCGGAGGAACAACCACAGCGCATGCTCTGCAGCGGACCCGACCGCGGGTGGAAGCCCCCGGTTCACCTCGGGCTGTGGCTATGGATGTGACGGGGGTTGCGTGGGGTGTTATCTAGCCCGGTTATAAGAGGCTGCCCTGTAGCGGAGCTGCGCGCACGAACACACACACACACACACACATACACATACACACCCGGTTATAAGTGGCTGCCCTGTAGTAGAGCTGCGCGCGCGAACACACACACCCCTTCTTCTCAGTGAGAAATGTACCCAATCCGCCAGGTGGAAGGGGTAATTGTGGAGGGGTGAGGTCTTGAGATGATGGTAACTGTGCACTTGTTTAAGTTAAATTGCCAAAGCTTCTCCTCTCAGTAAAAATGTTTGATCTATGGCGCTGTCAATTTAAAGTGTTTAAAGAGAAGCAAAAGCATAGATTTTTAAGCTGCTTTGCCCAGCACCCATTCATCATGCATCAGGGATTTTAAAGTTTCATGGTTGCTGTGGTTTAACATCTCAACTCTCTGACACAAGAATCTGGAAGGAGGAAATAGCTCTGCAGTCAGAGGCTTATGACTAAAGGAAAAAGATTATGTCAAAAAATCAAACGCACAAAAATACTCATTTCTGTTCATGCAAGGAGAAGGTGTTTTATTTTGAGGGGAGAGGGTATGTAAGTAATTATAAGTAGAATTGAAACCCACTTTTAACCAAAAATTACTAAAACAATGCCACCAATTTCTTTGCAGGAGGGATGTGGGAGACAGTGTTTTAAAAGAGAAACAAAACAAAAACCCAATACACTCCATCTCCTTTGTAATAAATAATGGTTATCCCCAAGCGTTTTGTTGCAAATATCCTGTATTTTCATCAAAACCGATAAGAAAACGTCATCCTCTATGTTTCTTGACTGTAACATTTTAGATACTCCCTTAATGTCTATAGATCTTAGATGCATAAAACCGACCAAAACAGACTCATAGTGAAGAACATGATATCTGGCTTTGCAGTTAAGTGCTCTGTAAAACTGCTCGACTTGTGAACATTACTTTTGCTGGGAAGGACTTTCTTATCTACATGGAATTGGGTAATGTGAGTGTCTAACAGGCTATAAATGCTTAAGTGCTTTGTTTCACAGTGCATTTTCAGTAAAGGTCAAAATAAATTCATCTTCCTTTAATGCAGTATTTATGTTTGTGCAGGGTTTGGAATAAAATTGCCATTAAAAATCTGTATGAAAAAAACGAATAGGAATATGGGAGCTGTGTCTTTGGTTTGGCTTTTCACGGATGGAAGCGTATCATTTGGGGATAGAAATAAACCAATTAGCTACTTAAGATCGAATTTAAACAATGCAAAGATATTATTTTACTAATATTTAAGAGAAATTAAATGGGCATTTTTCAATTTTCAGTATTCTTGGAAACAGATGACTTTGGGGCCCAGTGATCAGAAAATAGGGGCAATAATTTCTTTGCCCATCTCACAGGGTTTTTATAAAGATCAACAAGAATATTAGTTATTAAGTCTCCTACTATTGTATTATTATTGATGGTATCATCATTATCATCAGTAGCAGTAATAGTATTTCTTTAAAAAAAATAATTTTATTTATTTTTGACTGTGTTGGGTCTTCGTTGCTGCATGCGGGCTTTCTCTAATTGCAGCGAGCAGGGGCTACTCTTCGTTGCGGTGCGCGGGCTTCTCATTGCGGTGGCTTCTCTTGTGGAGCATGGGCTCTAGGCACACAGGCTTCAGTAGTTGTGGCACATGGGCTCAGTAGTTGTGGCTCACGGGCTCTAGAGCGCAGGCTCAGTAGTTGTGGCACATGGGCTTATTTGCTCCATGGCATGTGGGATCTTCCCAGACCAGGGCTTGAACCCGTGTCCCCTGCATTGGCAGGCGGATTCTTAACCACTGTAGCAGTAATAGTATTGCTGTGACATTATTATTAAGCTAAGATGTGAAGAAGGATCCTAGGGGCAGGGTTGAAAATGAGCCCAGGTGGCCTTTGAAAAGGGCAGGTCATTCACATCTCCTTGTAGCTTACACACATGATCAGCGATCACCATGAGTGGAGTCATCCTCAAACACAAAGGATAATGGTTCATTCTCTTCCTCATTTAACAACACATCGTGTTAAATTTGGGGATTATAGATACTATTTATTTAACCTGTTCAAGAGGTCATGAAGCACCATTTAAGAGCTGAAATTAAGGCCACCTCTGATCACTGAGGTGAATAAGGAACACAAAAGAATATCACATTGAAGAAGTAGGATCTGCTTCAAGCTTAGGTCCAAGCCACAGTATTAATGTTTGCACTTTTTTGTGGGTTCATGTTAAAAAAGAAAATTGATCAAAGATTTTTGTGGAAGTATTTTCAATGTTATACATTACTGGTATGTTTTTCTTTATGTGGCTATGTCTACAGAAGTATTTGGTTGTGCTTATTAATATGACAGTATCCCCACTTCAAAAGCTTTTTCAGAATGGTTATGGTATAGAATCTTAGTCATTTTGTTGTCCACATGACCTAAACCTCCACAGTAAAAATGTTTATAAAAATTGGGATTGAAAAAAAAAAAATGACCACTCAAGTTCTTTCAGCTCTGTTCCCTTCCCCTCCCCCCTTCTCCACCCAGGAAATACTCATTGTCATAGCTCCACATAGTTCAGGACTGATTTGTAAGGTTTAGGGCTGGAAGTATAATCATTTTCCAAGTATTGGATCTGATTAAATCCATAAAGAAGGGGATTCTGGTGGGTTATGAGACTGTGGGAAATGATGGCCCTCCCATGCCCAGTCCCCACCCCATGATCAAGAGTTTCCTGGGGGCTTCCCTGGTGGCGCAGTGGTTGGGAGTCCGCCTGCCGATGCAGGGGACACGGGTTCGTGCCCCGGTCCGGGAAGATCCCACATGCCGCGGAGCGGCTGGGCCCGTGAGCCATGGCCGCTGGGCCTGCGCGTTGGGAGCCTGTGCTCCGCAAAGGGAGAGACCACGGCAGTGAGAGGCCCGCGTACCGCAAAAAAAAAAAAAAAGAGTTTCCTGAAGGAAGTCAAGTTCTCTGCAGTTTGTAGGCTTGCTCTCAGGCAGAGGAGGAGAGGCTGAAGGGAACAAAGCTACAGCAATCTCACTCTGGGAACCTGGCTCTTGGTCCCTTACTCTGAGCATGTTGAGTCAAAGCATTCCTTTACCAGCTCCCTTTCACATCTCTCTAATTTGCATTCAAATGTACGCCCAGAATAAGTGTTCATACTATAAAAACTGCTGAGAAGTGGTGAGATAACAAAAACTCCTAACCTGATGTGTCCATAAAATGTTTTTTAGAATTTTTATTTTAAAAGCTTATTCTTATATATTTTCTTTCATTGCATCTATTCCTTCCTCTACTTTCTTACCACCAACCATTCTATCCAGGCCGTCAGCATTTCCAACTTGGATGATTGCAGTAGCCTCCTAACTGTCCCCTTTGGCTCTAGTCTCTTCTCCAATCAGTTCATTGTGCTTGGGACTGACAAGTTAATCTTCCCAATGCCCTGCTCTTGTCAAATCCCTCTCCTACACTAAATATGCCAACAGCTCACCTTTTCCTAAAGGATAAAAGTTCAAACTCTGTAAATCGGTTTTCAAGTCTTTCCACAATCTGGCTCTAGCCTCCATGTCCAAATACCTCCCCCTGCTCACCCACTGAGCCCTGTCCAGTGAGGTCTGTTTCAGAACACCTGTTGTATACTCCAGCCACACTTTCCTCCACCAGGAATACTCTCCTACTTGGTTTGCCTGTTTCTCAGATCCAGCCTAATCCCCACCCCTCTGTGAATTCACTTCTTCAGGCACTATGCAAATTGCTGGGGAGACAAAGATGAATAGACCAGGCCCCATGCCCTGATGGAAAAGACAACCATGTAGTAGGCAAATAACTATAAATCCTATGACACAGATACAAAGTGCAAAACAAAGGACCAGTGCAGTTATTGCTACTCATTCTAAATTCTCTTTCTTTTAAAACCCATCATGTCCATTGGAAGCTCACTCTATACTGCTTTGTACTGTTGGTAAGTGTCTGGAGAATAAAAGGCTGTCTTTCCTTTTGTGTCCCTCTGAACTCCCAATACCATGCCTTGGAACAGAGACATTAATTAATTGATAGGTGGGCATGGTTGTATTGTATAATTGTGAAATTCAGTCACATGAGTCAAACCTGGTCCTTCTGAAGAGTGAATGGACCACCATGAAAAATAGCTGTGGCCTCTCTCCATCACACCATGTAGATGATCTGCTCTTCCTACCCTCTGACTCTGTAAGAACCCTTAGAGGTATGGATAGGGCCACAAGTGGGCACCCAGAGTTGTGGATATAACTTTATTCATGACAGCTTATCCCAGATGTTATAGATTATATAACAAGGAGCCAAAAAATAAATAAAGGGAATTTAAATAAGTTTAAAAAAAATCCTCTCAGTTGCTGCTGTCTTAGTACGGTCACCCTGATTACTGTCACTCCCCCCACATCTTTACCACCATCCCCACTGCCACTGCCACAATTGTCAGTAACAGAACTTCTTTATCATGGGTCAATCTGGTGGCATATACCATACACCCATTATTATTGACAATAATAGACACTGACTTCATAAAGACTGTTATGGGACCCCCCCTTATAATTCAATGCAAAGTAGCATTATGCTCATGTAAACACAATCGCACGGATAAATAAGGTACAACTCACCTATCAATAGGCACAGAACTAAAAAGGTAGTAGACCAGATTTAAAATTCAAATTGTTGACACACAAGCCTTTTCATAAAATTAGGAAATATAATAAGTATTAGAATATCACTTGTTCAAGGTTGGAGTAGTGCCACCACAGGCAGATGTGATAGATCTTCATACCAGTGATATTAAATATGAAGAGTCAAAGGACATTTTTGTGTTTGTAGACACATCAGGAAGACTGCTTGTTAAGAATAGGGAATGGGCCAGGTTGATCACTGTCCATGTTCCTGCCTAGCCAAGATGCGTCTTGGACTAACAGGCATGAAAAATCAAATCTAAATTTCCTAGGGAGACTTCCAACTTCACATGGTGGATCAAACATATGCATTGGTCTCCACTCTTCTTTGAACACCCTTTAAAGCGATGGTAAAGAAAGAAAGAAGGCACCAACCAAAAAAGCCAAGAGCCAGACAGGAGGTGACAGTAGAGGAGAAAAGCAAGCAAAACCTTGGAAGCTAGAATGCAGAAGTACAAGGAGTAACTGACTTTGCAGACCTCCAAGTCTGAGACTTGAGCCTGCAGCGGGCGAAACCAACAAGGAGCAAGGCAGCTCATGCCACAGAAACCTGGAGAGGAGCAGTCATCTGTCCACTAAAGGTGGTAGTATGGGGAGGGGTTGCAAACAGGAGGCGTGGGTGTATCTTTTAAAGATAAACAAATCTCCCCAGACCCCATCTCCCTAGAAGTAGATTAGAGATTCTTCCCTTTGGAGATGTTGAACCAGAAAGGATTTGGGGACACCACCTGTTGGGGTAGGGATGAGGCAAAATGTTAGAAACAGAGGAATGATGTGAAAGTCTACATATTAGATGGCGAGATCTCCAAACCCTCTTCTATTCCTCTATTTGGCTCTCAGATCACTGGGAGCCAGCATTTTTGCTTCTCAGGAGGGAATCTAGAGGATTCTTCTCTCATAAAATTGTCTTCTGACACAAACTTTGGAGATCCCCTAAGAAAAATAGCTGGGTCTCTACCTGATTGTTGTACAGTCAAGCCCACCAATCAAAAAGCCCCACGCTGCACTTATCATCAGTATTTTGTGCTTTATTTATTTATTTATTTTAGCACCTCATTTTTAAATATGATTAGACAACCAAAGCCCATTAGACATTTGAATAAATCTGCTAATGGAACAAGCAAAGATTGAAACAAACACTGAATAAAAAAAGGAATTTGGGAAAACAGACCAGAGCATAAGCAACTTAAAGTAAACAAACAAACTATAATTACTGGGAGTATGAAGTCACAAAACAAGAACAAGGGGACACTAAAGAGAGAACATTCAGAGAGTGAGAAGAATGCTGGGAATTTAAAGGTATAAGAGCAGAAGTAAAAGATAAATTAGAAGGGCTGTAAGACAAAATTGAGGAAATCTCAAAGAAGATAGATCTTTAAAAAAGAGATGGAAGACAAGAAAGAAAAGATAACTAGAAAAACCAATTAACAGGAATTCTAGAAGTAGAAAACAGAGAAAATGAAAAGAAGAAAATGATTAAATAAATGATACAAGAAAGTTTCCTAGGGCAGAAGGGTATAGGTTTCCAGATTGAAACTGGAGAATAGTGAATTTCAAAAGATTTTAAGCAAAGCACATTATCACTTTAAAGCGTTGGAAGTAGTTGCCTTTGGGGACCAGGACAGAGGAGGGGAAGTGTGGGGCTGGGGACTTTGAGTTGTCATTATAAGCTTTGTAGTACAATTTGACATTTTCTACAGTTACATGTTCCATATTGATAGAAATAAAATTTATATTTTAAAGATATGTAATTAAGTTTGCTAGTGAGAAGGAAACATAGACACAGCACTGGGAAAAGGAAGCAAATATTAGGACTTGCTTAGAAATATATATTATCTGACATTATGGAACCATCAGCAAAGTTTAGATCCCATTTCTAAGATTTTTACTAATGGTTTTCTCACCCCTAACACCTGCACTTTGGCTTGAATAGGAGTGTAAGGTCTGAATGCCCTACTCCCAGAATGATCAATAGATACTAATTTGGATTGTGATTCTTTTTTTTTTTATTGTGATTCTTCTTAAGACCCCTTTTGAGTCAGTTCTGCCATCGATGACTGGGTGACCTCAGGCATGTTGCTAATCTCTCTGGACCACAGTCTCTTGTACATAAAATTAGGAGTTGGCTAAGATTAGAAGTCACAAATTGGCAGCCCAGAAAGTAAATCTGGTCCGCAGATGCATTAGGCCCACACAGTGTTTTAAAAACATTAAAAATTTGAGGTATATCTGTCTTTTCTTCAAAAATCAGAAGATCCTGGCAACAATGAACCCACTCTCCTTCCTAGCAACAACCCACTGGGACTGATGGGGCAGATACCATCCAGGATACCAGAGGCCCCTCCTGTCACCTGCTGAGCTCCACTAGGTATTTGAGTTTGAGACCCCTGGGCTAGATCATTGTTTAAGTCCCTTCCAAGTCTAACATTTCATTCATTCATTTGATCATTTATTCATTTAATGACTTTCCACTGAACACTTTCTATATGCTACTACATTAGACACTGAGGACACAAAGATGAATAAGAGTCCTTGCTCTCAATGAATTTATAATCTATGGGGAGTGCTAAAAAATATTTGTAAAAAGATATTTACTGAATATCTGCTAACAGAGGTCAGTACCATGTGCAGTAGCATCTCTAGGATGGATCGTTTCAAGGGAAAGATACCAGGTCTTTACAGAAGCTGCTGCTATTTGAACTGGCTCTTGGAATGCATCAGGTGAACAAAGTGAACAGCTGAGGTCTTGTGCTTGAAGCAGTACATGGACTAGCAGACCATTCCTAGTCATATATAATATTCTACCAGAAAACTTCAGGGACACTTTGAACCCCAGAGAAAAAAAGCTGGGGATAAAATATAATGTTAACGTGTGTCAATGCCCTCCAATCAAAGACCACTGGGAACAAATGGGTTTGCGGACGTATTGTACTGAAAGAGAACACGTACCATGGAGAACCATGAGGCATCTCAGGAAAAGGGGTTAGAAAGAACTTGTTGGAGGATTTGGACTTGTATTAAACGATTTGGGGACAGGTTCAAGGAAGTAGGGCTTGGATTTGCATTGGATGCTATCAGGAAGTAGAGTAAAGCTTTGATTGGGTATCTTAAAAAAACATCTTCTCTAGAAGATGAGAAGAGTGAAGCAAGGCTATAGCTATAATTGGCAAAGAAGCTGCTGTGACTCCTATTAGCCAGATAGGGGAATGTCTGGCCATTTTTGTGGTTTGGACAATGTTCTTGTTTTGCTTTTGTTCAGATATCATTACAAGGAGGTCTTGTTTTGTCTAGATCCATCATGGTCACAGAATGGCCTTGTCCAGTGCTGGTACTCTGTGAGATTGCTTATGTTCGACAGGAGAATATCAAGGCCTGGCTGTGAGGGCCAGGCCAGCTCCCCAGGTCAGAGGCAGCTTTTCCTTGGCTCAGGTGTTTGTGTCTTTGAGAGCTTCAGTGGCCACAAAGCCTTCTCTCAATTTCTCTCTAATTCTCCATTTGAATTTACCTTCAGTTCAGGCAGACTTATTTGTCCAACGCTGATGGACTGTGTTTAAGAGCTCTGCATTGCTCCTCTTCTTGGACAATATCCATGGTCAGCCCTGACCCTGTCCTGGACCAGGTCTCCATGACCTGGGATCACGCGGCCGGATCTACTCAGACCTCTTCTGCTTATTTTCGTGGATGGAGACAAACAACTTCTTTCTGCAGAAATATTGGGCTACCCTCTTGTTACTAGCCCCTTAACTGCATTTTCATCCAAAAAATGTTCACATTTAATAACAATCCATGAATTTAAGGCTCTCAGACATAGAAATGATGAACCAGGTCTCCTGTCACCCATTTCCCCTGAGCCCAGTCCATCTTCCCTATCAGCAGAATCATTGTCTGAAATGTCTATTTTAAGTAGTCTCTGCCAGTTCCCTCCTTTCCTCCTCCTGGAGAGAGAGTGAACTCCTTATCCTAACACCTGGTCAGCCTACCTCTGCCTGTTCACCATCCTCACACACCCAGCAACATCCCCAGCTGGACGTCACGCCACCACTCTTCCCTCTGCTTTGCCTGCCTCAGAATTCATTTTTGCTGAACAGCAGAGTTAGGAACTCCCTGTTTCTCTTTTCTTGTACTTATTTTTTCACATTTCTAGGACTGCATGTGTCTTGTAGGGCTGTGATTTTGATCTGCCTCCCTTGTGAAAGGTACTATGTCTTGGGATCCCTAGTACCTGGCATATAGTACTTGCTCTAAGAATGCATAAAAGAAAGTTTGTATGTATGCTTGTACACACACACATACATATATACACACACACACATATACAGAGAGGGTCCCTTCTACGTCATTCTACTGTGACAGGCCTCAGCCCATGTTAAAACACTTCCAGTGGATGGGAACATCACTCGCTCCTAAGGTGGCCTATTTATTTTGTTTTTGTTTTTGTTTTTGTGGTACACGGGCCTCTCACCGCTGTGGCCTCTCCCGTTGCGGAGCACAGGCTCTGGACGCGCAGGCTCAGCGGCCATGGCTCACGGGCCCAGCCGCTCCGCGGCATGTGGGATCCTCCCGGACCAGGGCACGAACCCGTGTCCCCTGCATCGGCAGGCGGACTCCCAACCACTGCGCCACCAGGGAAGCCCCTAAGGTGGCCTATTTTAACTTTCAGCAGTTTTGTTAGAAAGGTCTTCCTTACATCAGTTCCAGATTTGTCTCTCTCTCAAATCGAATTCCCTTTCAAGCCCGTGAAGTTAGCACTATGGCCTTCCTGTCTTCTCTTTTCCCGGAAGACACTAGGTTTTCACTGTCTGGTAAACACATTCCTCTGGATACTTTCCACTTTGTCTACACCCTTCTTAAAACACAAAGCCCTAAACTGGGCAGAATTTTCCAGATGTGGTCTGAACAGTTCAGAGTACAAGAGAACAATCAGCTCCCTCATTCTAGCCTAATATCCCATTTGATTATCTGGCCCCGTTGTCCATGAGTTTACAGTCAGTTCAAACCCTTTGTCTTTCGGGATTTGTAACTGTTTTGTAAGTGCCGTGGCTAATTCATGCCTCTCTCATCTTCACTTGCACAGTTGATTTTTGGGACCCATGGGTAGAAACTTGCATTCATCCCAGTTACATTTCATCTTGTTATATTTAGCCCATTATTGTATTCTTGGCAAGGACTTGTCGCATCCCAGATCTCATCCTGATGGGCGTCGCCCGCAATTTTGTTGACCCTGCTCTTTCTACACCATCTTCCAAGTTGATATAAATGCTAAACAGGACTGGTTACAGTCAGAGCCCTCCTTGTCCTTCTTCCTTATTTTTCTTTCTCTTTCTCTCTTATACTCTGTCCTCCCTGTCTTGTTCCAAAAAGATGCAAAGCAGCTCCCTAGGAGTTAGTACTACAAACTCCTTCCAAGATGACATGAATCCAAACGAGCACCTTTTCAGGGTAGTCATTTAACTGCTTATGGATCCATCTCATGGTCTTGGCATCACACCCAATGTTTTCTCTCACGTCCACAGGATACAATACGGGGCACTCCCGCCCTAACTCCAGACGTATTTAGGCCTATCATAGCTCTGTTCAGAGAGAGACATGCTTTGTTTGTTGCAACTTGTCCTGAAGACCTAGAGGCCAGTTTTTTCTTCTAGGAGCTCATGGTTCATCCCTTTGGTGCTCTGTAGGAGATTCTCCTTTGGGACAGACAAGGTCTTCTCTTTTTTGACAACCTCAATGTACACATTTCCTGTCTTCCAAAACATGAAAAAGAAAATACTGGTATCTGTTAAATAACTATATGTAGTAGCTCTAGAGTGGCATTTTCTCGAAGTTTTTCTTTTGTTTCTAAAAAGGAAGTTGAATTTCAGCTGGAAACTCCATAAATTTAAGGCACCTCATGGGGAGCAACCAAGTGCAGACTTAAGACGTTGAATATAGTTCAGTGAAGATCTTAGGCTCTCTAAACCTGCCTTAAGTTGCTTTCGGGCTTCTCTACTTCCCTTCATTCTTACCTGCTATAGCTAAGAGCTTTGAGGAACACCTTGGTGACAGGAATAGTCTAGTTCAGGGAGTAGAGCCAAGGCCTGAGACCTACAAATGATACTAATCAATGATCTTAAGTCAGCCTTTCTGTCAGTGGAATTTATTTTAGGATATTTAAAATAAGAGCCCAGGGGCTTCCCTGGTGGCGCAGTGGTTGAGAGTCCGCCAGCTGATGCAGGGGACACGGGTTCGTGCCCCAGTCCGGGAAGATCCCACAGCGGCCGGGCCTGTGAGCCATGGCCGCTGAGCCTGCGCGTCCAGAGCCTGTGCTCCGCAACGGGAGAGGCCACAACAGTGAGAGGTCTGCGTACCGCAAAAAATAAATAAATAAATAAATAAATAAAATAAGAGCCCAAAGATCCTAATCTAACCAAAACCTAGACCAATATATAGAATAAATGGAAAGGAATTAGCTAAGAGAGTTTGACCCTCCTCCCCTGCTTTCCAAAGCCCTCCTGGGTTGCTGGTCAACATTATTCTCTCTTCCGGAAAAAAAAAAGCCAATAAATTCTGAGCTTAACAGTAGAGGTAATGACTAGGCTGAAACTGGAAAGCCTCATAGAATTTTGGGTTCAGCAAAAAAGGTCTGAATGACTTCTTTCGAAGTCAGTTCAGTTATTACTTCCCGTAAGAGACCTTTCTGGGACTCTCCCCAGGCCCCCTGGCAGCCTGGGCACATTTCTGTCACTGTCCTTATTATAGCATCTTGAAATGACCTTTTTACATGTTGTCTGCCCACACTATACCCTGATTTCTTCAAGGCAGGGACTGTCTTATTCATCCCGGTGTCCCTAGTGCCTAGCACTGTGCCTGGCATGGAGCAGGGGTTTGGCAAATATTTACTAAACTCAGTGGAGTAATTTCTCAAGCCTTTTACGTTCATAATGTCCACTGTACATTTTGTTCCACACCCCCTCTCCCTTACTTTTAAAAGGCCATATGAAATTTAATACATTATTTTGGATTCATGAACACTTTGCTCATTACATCAGTCTTGTTAAAGGAGTCCATTATTTTAGAAATCTTCTTACAAGAGAGCTCTTTGTCACTGCAGAAAGTTTTCCATGGATTGCTGGAGCTTGAGGGGACAGGGCATTCTCTGTACCTTCTGCTTTCTTAGGATTGTAGAAGGTTAATGAGGAGTAAAAACTTGAAGCATCATCTCATCAAACCCCTCAGGACAGGAAACTCAAGCTCAGAGAAGTAGAAGGGACTTCCCAAAGACACACAGTGAGTAAGTAGCAAAGTCAAGATGAGAACCCCAGTGCCGTGAGGCTGGTGCTCTTTCCCTGACCCCCACCTTCAACCCATGAGATCTGCTCACTGGACTCTCGGCCTCTCTAACCCTTCAGGTTATAAACCATGGTCCCCAGAGGCGAGGTAAGGCTGGGGCAGGCCTCCCACTGAGGAAAGGCCTACATTGGGGCACTGTTCATATGGACAGCACTAGGATGCCCTGGAAACGAGGTGGCTCTGCCCTCCACACACTCGCCCTCTAGAACGTCTGCATACCACACATCTGACTGCTGCTCTGGAGGGAAGGTAAAGGCACCCTGGAGGTGGCTATGATGTGCGGATCACCCACCGTGGGCCGGGACAGTGCAGCCCTATCTTCATGAA